>NC_092814.1:287450300-287562800 GCF_023375885.2 Dermacentor andersoni
CAGACTGTGCTACGTGACATGACAGTTGTTTCGTATTTACTTCTGTAAAATGGCCACGAAGTTCCGTACACGCCACAGCACCTGCCACAGCTATGAGGGCCGTAGAAATAGCATCTGTTCCTTCCCACGATCACTCCCCCCCATAACAGCTATGGAAAGCGGCGCCAAGCCGAGGGGTACGGCCTGGCGATTGACCAGCCACGTGCGAAAGTGGCTTGCTCTCCGAGCTTGCAGGCTGCCGTGATATAAATGCTTTGAACGCCTACCTCTCGACATTTTCTTGAATTAGCGCAACTCAGAATGAGTGAAGGAAACAAAAAGATACTCATTCTTAGTTGCGCTAAGTCAAGAAAACTGCATGTAATACTGACTCGTCCCCCAAATGGCAATGATCGAGGTGATCCTGACTGCATATGACGGTATCACTGTGGTAAGGCTGCTATGCTTCAGCTTCAGCTGCGTGACGACGTATCTAGAAGTGAGGTAACGAACGCTATCCATGACGCAAAACAGACGTGGCTATCACTTTGTGAAGGTTACAGCATTTGTCGAACTCATTGCTCTTTTTTGTTGCCCCGAGTGCTGAAAACCCATTCACTGGTGTTGCAAGTAACTGGTGCTGGCGTTCAATGTGAGTTCTTCCCTGCCACGGATGTGGCAATGTTGCGAGAGCGGTGCACTCGCCTGCCATTGCGTCAAGCGGTAGCCAGCTGAAATTGTAGCATAAATTGCACAATTGATGAGAACCTTTGTTGGCTGCATGGAGCCCCCAGCAGCTGTGCATTTTCAGATCATATGGCATGGTATCAATCGTCACTTACAGTGCATACATAGACGAGGGACAAAAAAGGACGACGAAAACAAGCGCTGTTAGCGATGCCCGACGAACTAGAAATACACTGAAGCAAAGTTTGGGTACGGGCTAGTAGGTATTCCATGGTATGAATCGTCACTTACAGCGCACAGATAGACGAGGGACAAAAAGGAAGACGATGACAAGCGCTGTTTAGCGATGCCCGATGAACTAGAAATATACTGAAGCAAGGTTTGCGTACGGGCTAGTTGGTATTCCATGGTATCAATCGTCACTTAAAACGCATACATAAACGGCATACATATACGGCATCTCAGGTTAAGGTACACAGTGCTGCGATGCATAGGCATGTGTAGGGATTTTCATTAGTGGGTGGCCAAAAAACTAAGGCCATACCACTGTGGGCCAAACGAGCTTGCAGAACCAACCCCTGTCCCCCTCCTACATCCACATTATTTTTGCATGCTATCCATCCAGGGACATTTCACGGAGATTTAACGAAAAAAGTATATTTTTTTTATTGAATATAATCAATCGATCATCACACTGTATACATAGTAATGCAGTAAGCTCTCGTAAATTTGTATTTTGCCCACACTTTATTTACATGACCTGCAACCATGCACCATGGTACAATTGTATTTGTTCAAGGAAATTATCCCACAATGTGTTCACAGAGTCATAAATGTGTAGGTTTCTTTTCAGAAATCTTGTTATAAAACAAACAGAGATAAACAGCTACATCTTCCTAAAAATTGAAAACCACCCACATGTTTTTGCATGGTGCTTTTCAAGGCAGCAGGCACTAACAGCTTGTGGTGCCAACAAACATGGATAATATGAGTAAAGGGTCTATCGCTAACACAGTAAAACAACGTCCACACTCTTTTGACCAATGTGCTGAATGATTGAAGAAGAGCTGATAGACACTTCAATGCCCTGCAGCTAGCTTAACAAAATGCAAAAACAACCATCGAAGGTGTTCATGGAATTAATGGCTGTGCAGTCGATTTCCGACTCCCGTGTGTGCACACCTATATTGTGATGGATGCTGTGTGCGACATGTTGCATGAAGCTGCATAGGCAGTTAGGTGTGCAAATTACGTTAGGAACAGCAGCAAGACTCTGGAAACCTGTGTGAACTACGATGCCACATGGAGCAAGTGTGGGCACACATCCGACATTGCAGTCTTGGCTCTGCAATCAAATTTCACTGGGGCTTCGTTCTTCAGCAGCTGCTGCCATAGTTGCTGCCTGGGTCTGAATGAAAGGTAACAAGGTATGAACAAGTGGCTAAAGTCCCACAAATAGACATGCCATCAAAATTTTGCTGGCTCATCAAATACCATGAAAGTCAAGCCAGCTGGTATTATATTCAGCTGGCCGAGAGACTTTTGCAAGCTACAGTACGTACTACTTGACCTTACTAAGCAATGATCACAGCAAGGTGTTTCTACCTGTCTCAAACCTGAAACCATATGACAAGGATATGGTAAAAGATAACTGTGTGAACCACATTGTGAAATTTCTTTTTGGCTGGAACTATTTCCCGTGAAAATGAAAGGAAAAAAGTGCCTGGTGGCGAGGAAAAGGTACGCTGACACAAGCTGTTGTAAAGAAGCTGACTAACAGTACTTGCTTCTGCCCTGAAAGAAAATGCCCCAGGCATAATTAAAATACAGTGTGTTCTCACTGTAAGCCTACATGCAATTGCATTCCACCAACAATGTGCTTCGGCATGATGCCTGCCCCCATGGGGAAGACATCTTGGTGCCACTACAACCAACAAAGGTTTTCATTATTTAAGCTTATGTTAGTTGTATGAGAACTAACTGGAAAGTCTCCAGTGCCTCAGTGCCAGCACCAAGCATTTAGCAAGGACATTACAATGGAGATCATGCCTTTCTACAACAAGCTTTCCACGGTTCACATTTTTTCAGTGGTGCTCAAGGATGCAAATGCAAGATGTCCTTCAATGCAGTTGTCTAGAAAAGGTGTCTTCAGACAAAGTTAGCTTCACTGAAGACTGTTGAAAGAGCAACATCTCTGGTGGTCACAGAATTTAATGCTGACCCGAAAGGGATTAAGAGAGTGTTGGAGAAGTTGAGTGTTGTCTGTGCAATGCATACAGCATGAGTGAAAACTCGGTCCCCGTCTGTGTCTCTCTTCAGGCCTCCGTCCTGGCATGCACAACATGCCCGGCGTGGCGATCATGGCGGCCACGCCGACGTAACACAAAAGGGGCCAAAAAGAAGTGCAAGCTTGAAATTATTATTTGACAAGAATGCAGAATACAAGGAGGCCCCACATATGTTCCAGTGGTGTTTTCTGGACCACATTTGAACTACAGATGAAGATGCAGAATTCGGATCTTTGGATGCATTTTTCTCATTTTGCATTTGTTAGCAATATATTCAAAATATTTGCTACATACATGAAAAAAGTTTAGTAACTGTGAAGCTAATTTCTGGATATTGCATTTAATTGTAAAACTTGGTTTCTTTCAATTCATGGTGTCAGTTGAATTGTAGTGCCCTATATGCATGAATATTTAAAAGTAAAGTGCTCTGAAATGTACAAAAAAGCTCCACAATTGCGCACCTAGGTCCTTTCTAAAGTCATCATGAAGGGAGACCAGATTACCCTAGATTATAATTTTACAATAGGCTTTGTTATTAACCACTGTCATTCACAAATTGTAAATATCACTAAAAAATTAAGCAAAAACATTATTTAATACTCTGCATTATATGAATGCTGTAAACAATGCATCAAATAATTATCCACTCAGTGGGTCAAAAATCAGGTTTCTCTCCCTTTATTCCTCTTAATCTTGGGGAAAGAGAAGCTCGGACATTCTCAGACTCAACTCTAACAAGTTGAAAATTTGGCTTCAGAATATCTTTCATACAGCTCTACTGCTAAAGTCAGTGAACTTACTTCATGCAACATGTACTGCAATATCTACAATTGTGCCCACCCTACTTTCGTGCAGGTTTGCAAGTCAAGGAAGAATGAAGGATGCTACATCAATGTTCTGAAACATTTCAAGAGGTGACAAACTACTATTGAACTGTGAAGATTTAGTACAAGTGGCTTTAAGGTATGAGGGTGCTTTGAAATACCAATTTTAATCAAAAAATAGCATTTTTTACTTTTTTGTTTTTATACAACCCCTACACTCCTCTACCTATGCAAAATAATTCATACTTCTGCCTTGTGCCATTCAAAAGTTATAGGCTGTACACCATGCTTGGTGGAACAGAAACCATTATTGTTCCTTATTGTTTTTCTTGAAATGTAGATTTCAGTTTCGTGCTGTGCCATCACTGATAAAAATTTGCTCAATGAAGATCTTCTCTTGAAACTGTGTAGGCTGTTCTATTGCATAGGAAGGCATGCAGTAAACTAAAATTATTAAATTCTACTCATAGTATTTTATTTTATATAGCCTGTTAGCTCTCATTATAAGCTTGCAGAAAGCCAGTTTTTGAGTGTGTTTTTAGTTTTTGATTGATAATTCCCCAAGCATGTGTCACATATTTTTTATTCTGGTTCATTGCACAGCTCACAGGTATTCCTGCGTACATGCGAAAACATTGTGGAATACAGCAGCTGGTTTTAAGGGTAAAAACACTGGAATAAGGTGCAAATTTGGCACTTAAGAAAAGTGCATTAAAAATTACAAGATTTTGTTCAAAGCTTTCACCGTAAAAATACCATTAAATCTTCCTTCCGAACAAGAAACAGAGGTCCCATAATTTTATCCTCAAAAATAAAATATTTTCTCTACGAAGTGATGTCAACGCCATTTTCAAGTAACCATATTTGTTCTAGAGCCATTCTTAGCATGTCATAGTTCACAGAGCAAAAATAATTATGCAAATTCACCCAGACAAGCTCAAGTTATCAATCGGGAGAAAGTTAAAATACAAACAAAATGAGATTCACCCTCCACGCAAATTTTTGCAGCTTTAAGGTGCACATTTCACTCTCCCATGACGTCGTATGGTTCCACTCAATAGGAGCAGGGCATTAGCGGAAGTTTGTGCACCGTAGTTGCCAGACCTGCTCAGTCTGTTGACGGCATTTTATGGCAATCCCATAGCTACCATGGCCTCTGCGATTGCTCGGCATACAGTCTAATCTTGGAGGCTATGCTGTCACATTTATGGTTACCACAGCTCCTGCGAGGCGGCTTTGGTACGCCAAAGTGCTTGGCATGCAATGTGTCATTCCAATGGTTGCAACACTTCGCGTGTAGCTCTGCAATGCCTAAAATCGTTGTTAAGTGTAATGCTATAGCTCTTTTTGCATACTTTCAAAATTGTGCGAACATAAATCGCACATTACATTTTTAACCAATGATCGTAGCAGCACTCTAACACAGCAGTTCCTGTCTATGAAGTACACAAAATCGCTCCATCGAAGCGATGCCATTGGTGCCACTCAACAAGCTTTTCCTGGCACGTTGCTGGGCCCACTTAAAGAACAATCTTGATTCATGAATGTTGGGAAATGGGTAGGTCAGATCTATGGGGGGCGCTACTCTTGTTTTCAACTGAGCCGTTTTAGCAAGATCATTTCACCTTGTTTTTTCTTGTTGTGTTAAACCTGCTACAAACTGAAGTTCTTAGTTGGCTCTTTGGGAAAGTCTGCTTTAATTGATGTTTATTTTACTGGACATACACGTGAAGATAATGTGGGTTGAGGATTGTCCAATATGCAAATCCTGTAAGAAATATGTGTCAGCTTAGAAATGACTTGACCCTATCATGCCATTGTACAACTTGAGTGTCATGTGTTATGTACTTCCCCTAGTGAAAGTACCGATAGACAATTGTATTAGTTTAATAAATTCTTGTATTTGATTTATAAGATATTTATTAGTCTGATGGGAGCTTATAATAATACTAATGCTTATTTCTATCTTGAAACAAATACATAGAAAAGGCTATCCTAAGCAGCTTGTCAATTAAAGCTGCAACCTCCATTATCTAAGCAGCGATAACAACATACAGTACATCAGAGTTGCAGATTGCAGTATTGAATGAAAGGTACAAAACATAGACTAGCATAAACAAAAATGTTAATTATATAGATTCCTCATAGATTTCCTGCAACTCCCAGTAACTACATGTAAACAAGTTGAAATTTTCACGTTTATGACCATTTAGGAAAGAAGGGATTGCATACATTGTATACAGTAAAGTGGAAAGTTAGGCTACGGTAGTTGGTGAGTAATCATCATACCTTGCTGGTGAAGCAGCGCACTGACACGGACACAGTGAAGATACATGAGTGTCGTCTTTTCTTGTGTGTCTTCACTGTGTCCGTGTCAGTGCTCTGCTTCACCAGCAAGGTATGATGACATTGTATACGCTCTATCCTGTAGTTTGGGTGAGATAAGGGCACTGACCAACCGTCACTGTCTTGTAGTATGAATTACTATTCTTTCTTGTCATTGAGTGAACTTTCGTATGTGAGTTATATTATTTTGTGTTTCCTGTTTAAGCCGTATACTGACAATATTCGTACAAGTTATGCATTTTTATTACGTGTGTTACGAGAAAGAAGTCCAAACTTGGTGCTCTGTTGGGTGCATTATAAACGTGGCGCAGGAATTTTTTTTGTAGCCTGTGAATTTATTTTAAGCAGGAGTGGGTTGCCATACTCCATGCTGAATGACAGTAATTAAGGTTGGAATAGAACAGCGAGTTGTAAAGTAATACTTTTATGGGATTTAGAAGAATATGTCTAACATGACATGCTGGTAACTTGAGATAGTTGTAGAATATAGCTAGTGTGGTTTTCCCGTGACATATTTGTGGAGAACACACCACCTAAGGATTTAAAATGATCAATAATCTCTATCTTTTGCAAATTTACTATTAAGGCAGAATAGGCTGGTTTGTTTTTTGCCTAAATGCAATTGCTCTAGTTTTATTTTTGTTTACTCCCATAAAATTAGCATCAGACCATTTTTGAAGTGCTATCATTGTCTGATTGCATTATTCTGCTAGCCGGTCTAGGTCACATCCTGAAGAAAAAGTGCTTGTATCATCTGTGCCAATAATAATTTTAGCCATGGGGTATAGCTTTTACAGTACCATTTGCATATATTTAACAGTAAAGGTCCAAATGTGCTCGTTTGTGGGTCAGCTAGTAAAGGCTTCATTACGGAATTAACATTGTTTATATCAACAACCTACATTCTGAAAGCTAGATATATGACTATGTATTAATTGAATGGCGTGAATACAAATGGCCATAGTGCCATAGTTTCTTTAGAAGCAATTTGCAATTAACTAAGTATGTCAAATGCCTTTGAAAAGTCTATGAAGATGCCTATAACAAATGCCCTGTTTTGAAATATTCTTTTTGTGGAAATCATCCTAGTTCAGTGGATTTATTTTACAGAATCCAAATTGATTCGGTATTAACAGTTTGTGTCTGTCAATAACAAACAAATATACAAAAGTTTGTCAAATGCTTTTTTAAAAATTGGAAGCCCCGACACAGGTTGAGGCGATTATGATCTCTCTTTTCATAAAGAACTGCGATTCTTGCAACTTGCATTTTTCGGGAAATAATCCTGTACTTAATTGATATTAAGTATATGTGTGAGAATTGGTGCTATGATGTCAACAACATATTTTCAGTGGTCGTGTTTGTAGTGTTTGTATATTGTCATTTTCATGGCTGTTACTGTTATTTAAGTTTTTAATTACAGATATACTAATGCTTGTGTTGCAATATGCTGTGAAATATATGGACTTTTCATTCTGAGTTTTCATATACTTGCATGTGCCCGTCATATGCTGAGCCATTAGAGACCATAGATGTGAAGAAATTGCTCAAGGTGTCTGCTAGTTCTGTCCCAGATAGTTCTTTTTGACTAACTTTCATATTCTTAAGGGTAGTATATGTTTGACAACAATGTAGCAATGCATTTAAACCAGCTCGTATGCAATCGTGCTGGCCGCTGCCAAGTTCCAGAAATTCAGAATACGTAGTACTCAGTTCAGGCCAATTGTAAGTGCTTGTTTAACTTATTGTGTTATTGTTTGGAAGCTTTTAAATCATACATCATTGTCAGAATGCACGGTTCTGCCAAATGACTGGGAATAATCTGAGAAAACAATATGACTGGAGTTTTCCATTGACGTTTTGCTAACTATTGTATAGAACAGAATAGTATTGTGTTTTTTGTATCTGTCTTTGGTGATTTTGTTATTTCTCCAAAACATTTAGCTACTGTATCAAATAGAATAGAGGATTGTGCTGTACATTTAACATTTTGCCTGCTTAAATATGTTATCGCTTGCACTACTGCCTGTGTATGAGCAGCGTTTAGAAATTAGCCGTGTGATGGAGAAAAATGGAAAGAAGGGGAAAAAAAGAAATAAATTGTGTGCTTGCACGACGCCAAGCTGGGGGAAAGTGTACAGTGGTCTGCATAAAAGCATCAGCGCTTTCACGGCCTCAGGTTACATGTTAGTGGCACATAAACAAATAAAATTTTTCTATTTTACCTATTTTCCCTATTCTTTGTATGTAGAACACAAAACTGTGTCATTCAGGCCAACGCATTGCCCAGTCTCTCTCAAAAGCATCATTGCTTCGGCGGGCTGATGCAATATTCTATTTGTATATATTATGTTGGAACATAGAAAGAAAGGAAAGATTTAGTGCATTTTTAGAAATGTTCTAAATAACTTATCATTTGTTTAAAGTTGCTGTTGCAACACTGGTGCAGTCCAGGGTATATTACTACTTCTGCAAACTTGTCTAGGCCCTTTTCTAGGGAAATTAAAATCGCATATCTTTAAAAAAAACTCAAGAAACTTGCCATAAGCCTCATTTACATCATTCAGCCTCTAAATATTATGCTAATCAATTTCTTCCAGCGCACATCTAAAGGGCTCTAGCATGGTTTTAGTTATATGCACTGGTATGTAACATTCCGTCTTTTTTTTTTGTTGTTGCCAGTGTAGGCTTATCCATGAAGCAAAACACTGGGAGATGGTCACTTATCAAACTAGATATGGCACCAGCTTCCACTTCTAGCAGAAATAAATTAGTGATTGGCTTTCTATTGCAATTCTTGTTGGTACATTAATCACATTCATGAAGCCGTTTGAAAGTAAAGCAGTGTTAAGTGCACAAGTGTATTGATTGCTATTACTGATGTCGTTATTGAAATTGTCTAGCTGCAGCTATTAGGGTATTGTTATGCAATTAAAAAGAGGAAGTGTTCGTAAAAGTGTAAGAATATAGTGCATATTCCCATTTGGGTGTCAGTAGCAGACACAGAAGACATTCTTACCTGTACACAGTGACACTATCCCATAGTCAGGCGTTACCAAAAATATAATTCTCCAGCAATTGCATTATCAGAATGCAATAAAGCAACTCCCCCACCACAATGGCCAGTGCAGTTCATGTAATAGGTTTTATAGTCTCACATCTCAAAAATGTTATGATCATTTGCATATTGTGTTTCACTAAAAGCACTATTGCATCAAACTGAAATGACAATTCATAAAAAAATTCTTCGAAAGGTACCGATTTGTTTTGTACTAATCATGCATTAAGACATGTGGGTGAAAAGGGGGAAACAATACATTAGGGTCATCCAGGAAATACAGACCGTTTACTTATACAACATGAAAAACGCAATATCTATTGGAAAAAAGAATTCCGTTACCTACATGAAGCTTCCTTCACTTCTCTACATAATCACCTCCTACATTTAAACATTTGTCATATCTGGTTTTGAGCTTTAGAACTCCCATGTTATGCTCTTCTGCCACCAGTTCATTAAGCCAGATAGTCACTGCAGTCTCCAACTCTTCATCACTTTGATAACCTTTACGGTCGAGAAATTCTTTCAGCTTAGGGAAAAGGTGGAAATCACTAGGAGCAAGGCTCCTACAGGGTGGATGATCAAGAATCTTCCACCTGAATTGATCCAGCAGTTCTTGAGTTGCAGCAGCAGTGTGAGGGCAGGCGTTTTAGATGTCTCGCTGTAGTTTTCCTTAGAGTCCCACAGTAATTATTTGCATTAATCGTAGTGCCTTTTGGCATGAAATCTACCAAAAGAGCATGTTTACGATTCCAAAAGATGGTTGCCATGACCTTTTGTGTTGAGAGAGTCTGTTTGAATTTTCCCGGTTTTTTAGGTGATTAGGGATTATGCCACTCAAGTGGTTGGCGCTTGCTCTCAGGGATGATGTGAGTCACCCAGTTCTCGTCACCAGTCGCAATCCGACCAAGAAAGGCGTCTCCATCTGTGCGATATCTGGTCAAGAATGTCAATGCTGAGCCACAGAACGCGGCCACCGTGCACAAATTTTGTTATAGCCGAGATGTTGTGACACATTTTCCCCATGCAAAGAATGAGAGATGTGTGGAAACACAATGTGGCAATTTGTCAGAGTTACGCACCTGTCTTGCAAGATTCTGTTGTTCACTACAGTCTTCAGGTCTTCTGAGATGAGTGATGGGTGTCCAGGTCGAGTTTCATTGTGCGCACTGGTTTGTCCATTGTTGAACATTTCACACCCATGTTTTCCCACATTTTTTTAGTGTATTACATTATCACTGTATACTGCTTTCAGTTGGTGGTAAATTTCTGCCGGTTTCACCTTTTGAGCATTTAGAAATGAATAACACTCCATACTCTACAGGTGGTGGGATTTTCAATCATGCAGTTCATTTTGACCATTACGTAATGGTCAAAACTGCACAAGGATGACTACTTGCAACCTCCACTCACAGTGTTACGCGCACAGCTGTTAATGAAGCCAGTTGACCTGAAGAGAGAAAGTATATATGTTTTTAAAAGAATTGTTTTCCCATTAAATATTGTGTTTTTTATTTTGTATAGTTCAATGGTCATTATTTTCTTGATAACCCCCGTACTTAGACCATATGGGAGATAATAAGGGTCTGGGGTCATTTTGGTTGTTGATTTCCGATAGAGGTGTGCGAATATTAGAAAATTTCGAATATTATATTTGTGATATCTGTATTCTATTCGATTCGAGAATTAGGTATTCGAAAATTTTCGAAAATTTGATTGGATACGAATATTTGAAACAAATAAAATATATTGCTGTCTTTGCGGGAGCAAACATGGTTCTTTGCTTGTATTTCTATCTAATCTAAGAAAGTGTGTCTGATATTGTACTGAAGTTTATCATAATTTAACGCTGCTGGCGAAATTTCGCCTTATCAAACTGAAAAGATATGTGCTGCAGGAAACTTTCTAATGTTTCAACTTTTTCGGCTAGGCTAGGTAAGGTTTCTAAGTTATGGTTGATAGATGCGAGCGTTTGCTCTATGTCGATCTTGAGCTCACTGTCTTCTCTATTACTCGCCTGAGAAGCAGTACCTAGCACTGCCATGCCTTTTTTGCTGCTGCTAGCTTTTATTTTAATGGACTTCTCTGTCTCCTTGGCGTGCTTTCCAAGGTGTTTCATCTCAGTTGCTGCATTTCACTGTTTAATCTTCATGGATGGTTGACCCACACGACAAACAAGCATCAGACACTGTCTCACTGTAGCATACCATATGTACTTGAAGATAAATTGAGCACGAACATAGGTCAACCATTATTTATTGAACTCGCTGAGAACTAATTCCAATACATATTAAAAAAAAAAAAAAAACCTTGGACGCGACACATTTATTTACTGTAAGCTCGGCTACTATATCTCACTAGTTGGTGCCACAAGCTGCATCCTTGCTAGAACTGTCAGAAAAGTCGTCCTCTTCTGATGCTTCATAGGCTTTCTACGTACCCCAGATGATGATGTTCTTGGTGCTGTCAAGTGCGCTGGACATGCAGCATTTCTTAAAGCCAGTCTGGATAATCTTCACAAACAAATCAAGTGGGTGCGTTGGTGGAACTTCGTTAGCTTGGTACTTTCGCTAGCTTTATGCATAAATACAAGTCGAGAGTCTTTGGGGATAAATATAGGTAGGTTGCCGATGTTGGGTAAGACTAGAAAAGATAAGGTTGACCTACATTCAGATAAATACGGTACATTCAGATTGGCATTACTAAAGAAAAGGCTATATCAAGGACAGGTCAGTGGCAGCAGTAGTAGCGGTGAATAATTTCATTGAATAGGATATAAGACTCGGTAATAACCTGCAACAGAGGCAGGTTACTGCTTAACTACGTTTTTGGTACGCTGCCACTGCAGCCAAGGGACCACTGGAGTGCTGTTCGCTGTTTATCTTGGTGAAGGCTTCTTGGTTGCACTTGCGCAGATGAGAATCAGTCCAGCGAGTGCCCGTCGACTGTGGCAATGAAGCAGTCCGAAAACTATTGGGCGTCAGCACTGTGATCCAGAGTCCTTCGTCAGCAGATCCTTCCATAGCACAGCATGGTGGAAATCTGCAATAGAGGTTGGATGCAATAATAGTGTAGTACTATTCATTATTAGTTTCCTACACGGAGTAAGATATACTGGAGAGCAGTGACTCATCTCACAACAGCGTTCCCTTTTTGATGTGGCAAGGGGGCAGTTTTGCCACTTGTTGTACAGATGGCAACACTCGATGTTACTCGGCACCAGCCGCTAGATTTGGCAAGTTTCTGTCACTGCTGTGTCACCAACCACAGTGAGCCATGTCCATCTCTCTGTTGTCTGCTTCAAGCCTCCAGCTCCTGCTATATGCTTGCTCTGTATGTCACTTGTCGCATACCAGTGTGCATAAACCATGTCATAATTGCTTCAGCTCATACTGCAGGCCCTCACATGTTGGCGTTTGCTTGCCATGATCATCCTGTATAAATGTTCTCGCTCTGCACCTTCTGAATAAATCTGAATGCGTTTATGGCGCAAGCTGGTTACATTTGAATCCACACAAACTATTCACATGCAGCTCTCACTGCCTCCACCCCACAACCTGTTCACGCTATTAGTCGCAAACAAACCATTGCGAATATAGGCTTTTGCTAGATTTTTTGCTTGTATATTATGACATAATTATTATTTCTTTTAAAATAAGTAAATGAAGAAAATGCATGGATGGTTAAGGTTGCAAGGAACAGTGCTTAAGAGAGAAATAGAAGCGGGATTACAAGAACACTTTGACCATAAACTAAACCTTCATTTGTATTCCGTTTCGCAGCTATGTTCTTAGTGCATAGGAGCAGCTCTTAAGAACATTCGTGCTCCGCTCACTGAACAACCCTTGGGTTGTGGGTGGCATGAAGATGAAAGTTTTAATTCCCTTTGCTATACTGGACCGTCATCTGAGAACAGAATAGTTCATGACTTTGCTAATCCACCATCGAGTGAGCTTAACAATTTAAACAATTACATGCACAGTGAGGATCACCTTTGAGTTAATTCATGACAATGCAGGAAAACCAATGTGCACCGTCTGAAGGCTCAAACCACTACTGAATTGATGCAGTGTGCTGTGATAACTGCGTAGCATGACACCACTCGAGACAATCTGGTATAAAAAAAAATGCAATTGATCTAAGTTAGCAATGATTATCAAACAACTGAGCAATGCATAGTGTGATATGCAGCTTCGTTAATTTCTTGTATTCTGCTATGCAGCCCCTTTAGCAGTGTAAAAGCAGCTTCTCAAACTGGTAGTTAATGTCCAATTTCGACACTACGTGGCACGCTGTATTTGTGCTAGCAGCCATGCTGCATGGGCTGAGAGCGAGGGGATTCGCTGCATCGTTAAGGGAACAGGGCAAACGCATTGGCGAGTGCCAGCGTCGGCTCTCCTGTATGTCCTACTCCGTGGTTTTCTATCAGCCCAAAAGGGATTTGCATTGTGTACATTAGTGTACAGGTGTTTGTATTAGCGCACATATTTCCTGTGTGAATAATAATAATAATAATAATAATAATAATTTAACCGTCAGTTAGGACTGCAACAGATAAAGCTTTCTGGCCTCTGAAGCTATAGTAGGAGATTAGTAAAACTTCATTAATATGTACCCTTAAAGGGGCCCTGAACCACTTTATCAAAGTGGAGAAAGACATTTGAAGTGAAGATAGGCTATTTCAGAACCACTTTGCCGCAAAAAGTACTTCAATGCGTTTAGTAGAAGCGGAGTTATCGGCAATCAAACACGGCCTCAGCTGTGCTCCCCTTCCTCCTCCAATGCCTTGCACTGCGAAGGCTACGGTGGAGACGTCACCGTGGCACGCAGTTCAAATTTCCGATTTGGTGCCTATACCGAGCTAAACATAAGCCAAACGTGGCAGTCCTCGGAGAGCCGCAGTGCGCTTAGCCACTGGACTCGTGGCGGCGCCTTGCGGCCGCCACGGTGTAGCCGAGCGCAGCGACCAATAGCAGCCGTGCATAGGAGTGTGCTTTATGATGAAATAAAGCACACAGAAAAGAGCAAGGAGCATGGGGTTTTTGAAACGAGAGCTTTTGAGAAAAAGGTGACTTTGCGCTCTGCTTGCGAGCTCCACTGACCGCGTACGACAGCAGAACTTGGCTGAGATGTTCACAACAGCGTATGCTACCCGCGGACTATGTTATTTCACCAAGCCCGAGGGGTGGTTCAGGGCCCCTTTAATGAGTAATTTCAGTTCAAATATAGTCACGATGAATCCCCCAACCCGTCGCCTTTGAACCAAATGTATTGGCTGACTGCTTAAGTTGTAGTCCCTTAACGCATGTCAAACAGTTAGTGAGTAGTATGTACTTCATTATTCGGCACGTACAAGCATGGAATCCGCAAAATGTCATGTGCGCAGACCATAGATAGTGAAATTGTGGTACACGGACATTTCCCGGACAGCAGTCGCCACCGATAGTGATGTCAAAACATAGTAGCCATGAGATGTTTACTGCTCCCATAGCTTCTAGCACTACCACATTGTCGTCATGGAAGACAATGTGGATGGTGGCCCTTCCGTATCTGACGCGCCTATGTTGACCGTCATGGGGGTGTTCACTGAGAAAAAATGAGGCCTGATGGAGAAACTGGCCCGCAGCCTTGCTGAGTTTGAGAATGCCATCATCTCTATAAGGTCACCACGGTGGCAAGTGAAAATCACAGATATTTTGCTGCCTGTTCACAAATAAAGCTTTTCTGTGTGTGTGTTTGATTGAGAATTTACATGTTCTTTTGGCCAGTAAGTCTATAGCCACTAATCTGCCATTGTCGGTTACTTAGTATATCGCGTAGTGTGTACCTGATCCACGTTCCTCACCAATTACATATTAACAAGGTTTTCTGTATAAGGTCATGCATATTTGTGTTGGCAATTGTAATTGGAACTAAATGCCACTTGGTTATGGTGGGGCTCGGTATGTCATTTATTCCTAACAGGTCCCAGTTTGAAGTCACTGGATGAGTGATGCCTGTGAAACGACAAGATAGTTTATAATGATAATACTAAAGTAATTATAATTTCAGTCAAATAAGAAATCTTTGTAGTTCGGTATTCCTGAGAGCCTGTTCAATTCTATCCATGGATAGAATTATAGTTCCTTATGTCCGCTGTCTTACGCTTGTTGATTAACTTAGAAAGTTCTGCCAGTTCTATTCTAGCTGTAGGGTTAGAGGCTTTCATACATTGGCGTTTCTTGATGAAATCTTTCGTCTCCTGTGATAGCTTACTGGTTTCCTGTTTAACGGCGTTACCACCGACTTCTATTGCGCACTCCTTAATGATGCCCATAAGATTGTCGTTCATTGAAGCAATGTAAGCTGCTTGGTAATCCATGCTTTGTTTGTACATATTTATATATAATGCAAAAGGTTGCCCATAGTGCAACCAGCAAATCATTGAAGTGAATTGCTGTTCTGTGTTTGTGCATATGAAAGAAAGCTTCATGAGTTTACTGTCAAGCATTTGTAGGACCTATATTGGGGCCAATAGGTTCTAATCGCCAATGGGTCTAATTGGAAATCCCAAGATTTTATTGGATTTGACTACTGGTTCTGCCTATCAGAACTTATTGTACTAATAAATTATTAGTTGTCATGCAGGCTCTTAGTTCTCCCTGTTAAAAGCTATTAGACTAATATATAGGCTATTAGTTATTAGTAACCTTGTAACTATGTTGCTATTAGTTCTCTCAGTTAGAAATTGTTAGGCTAACAAGCTATTAGTTTTCATTAACCATCTCAGCAACAGCTTAAGGTAATCACTAGTTTTCTTCACTCTGCCATCTTTTATTTGTTTAAAAATATTTGATGCTTTCCTCATTACTCAAAGACCTATAGCTTTTTTCCTTGACCAATATTTTTCACAGGCTCAATTTCTCATTTCATTTAATACAATAAACATGTTATCTTGGTTAATAGATAGAGATTGTGTTTCTTGTTTGTCAATTTTCTTGTATTCACTTTTATTTGTTACATTTTCATTTGGTAGTCTTTCTGTTCTCTGTGGTGGCCCTTGCAGAAAGGAAACTGTTTTACTCGTTGACTGGCTTTATGGACCATTAATTAATGTGGGAAACATTTGGTACTGGAGTTCTGCCATGAAGTCGTAATGCTTAAACTTATTGTTTGGCCTCTTTGTCATGTGCAGTTTATGATAAGTGTGTGGGTGTGAGTTCCTTCCATTCAGCTTCACCAGTCAGTTATAGGCCTTTAATGCTTGAAAGGCTTTGAATCTCGATCTGTCCAATTTTAATTTTGAAAATTTTTTAAACACTTGAAGAAAACACATAATGAGCGCTTGAGTCATAGCTTACTCATTCAAAGCTTCCACAACCTTTTCTTTCCGAAAAATAAGAAATTATTAGTAGAGGTAATGATAATGAGCAAGATCCTAATAGCGATCGGAAGAGGAGCTGTAGCACAAGTGGTAGAACAGCGTTTCATGAATTCTTTGAATTCACTCCGTTGAAAGATGTTTGTGTGCTCAGTGTCGCCCAAAGAAACTTGATAATTTATATTGCGAGAGTGAATATGACTGTCCAGTTTGGAAAAGGTCAGTGTGAGAAAACATTGCTGCTTTACATCACAGAGCTGCAACTGTGGTAAACTGACACGTTTTTTATGACTGCTCGAGTGTGTATTAAATTCAGTAGTGTTTGTTTACTACATCAGGCCAGCATGTGCATTGCACAAATTGGTTGAAACTTCAAAGCGAAAATAACAGCACATACAGGAGGGTGACCTAGTGAGCAACTAGTATTTTATTTTGTCTAATTCCATCACTTTGCATCCCCTGTATGCAAAACGTAAATTTCTGTGCACAAGTTGCACAGAACCTTGCGTTGCTGAAAGTATTATGCAGCTGTTTGCCTTTCGCATGTCCTGGGTAGCACTGGGATGCGAAAGCCCACCATTTGACATTATTTACTGGCACGCATAAGTTTCTGTGCACATTAATGCCTTTGCGTTGCAGTTGTGAGCTGTAGTTGTCTGTACATTTATTATATATCCTGCCACTGAAGGGATGTTGAGCCATTTTGGAGCTACATTCAAACTTCGTTATAATGAAATGGGATATACAAGAAAATAATGGATATGTATGAAGTGAAATTCCCCTAGAAATATTAATAGATATTCACATTACGTATGTGCAATACTGGATATAACAAAAGCTTAATGAAGTAATTCTGGCTCTTCATTCGGCTTTGTTGTAACTAGGTTTTACTTTATATTTTATCCTGGTGGTACAAGGGTGCCTAAATTTATGCATTGCTGGAAACAGAGTGTTGAGGGATGGTCTTGTTGATTTTGATAAGTTTTCCAAAAGAAGGTAATGCTAAGCTTATGTTAAGCTTACACCATCGTGAGTACACATGACACCAATATGAAAGGGAACAGTAATTTTTGTAGATATGTCCAGCCTTCATAGCTTCTTCACAGCGATATGTGTAGTTTTCGTGTTGTAGAATCCCCCAATGGAAGTGAAAATCGAGTGTTTGCTTCCATATAATGGTGCACCAAGTAGTGATAGAACTGGTCACAGTTAGTAATTCTGTTATGATAGTTGCTGCTGATATTAGCTATATTTCCTCGGTTTTGGGAAGGTATGCAGCAAAGATAGAAGGAATGAGTTAACCAAGTTTGCAGCTGTAATTGGCTGCTCTACATTTTGAAAAGGGGTACTTTATAAAGGTAAGAAGGAAGGGAGGCATTCAGTGCATACCTGCACTCGCTGACATAGCCACAGGTGGTTGCGGAGTCCAGTTGCCCTACCTTACCTGACCAAAGAACTGCAGTAGTGCTTTTGTGGCCTTGAGCATACAGGAGTACTTTAGCAGAATGCGTTGTTGGGCAAGTTGGTTCGTTGTATTTGGAAAGACTTGATGCACTTTGTAGACGATCACAACGAAGAAAACGGGACAGGCGCACGACAGGAGTACTTTGTCCAGTGTCCCAGGATCCTTTTATCTGAAAATAAGCTCTCATCTAAGCAGCCAAGACTGTCTTTGCAGAAATTTAGTCTCTCTGACTGCTGAAAGAATGGCTGCGACACAGAATGTCTTGTTGTTTCTTAAAACCTGAAAAAAAAAAAAGAATTGCATGTGGTGCAATTGGCCATTTTAATAGCAATTGAATAAGCATTCATAAATATAGTTGTAAAAGGTGTGCGATGCTTCAAGAAAATTTATCTGTATAGTTTTGTATGTTTTAAGATCCTTTAAATTGAGCAGAAATCTGCATTGCAGCCTGGAGCAAACCACAAAGTCTAAGCACTAATGAAGCATGACTGGAACAGGTTTTGGTTGTTGGACACTGTGATTGGCCTTTTTATACTATCGCGGGGACGTCTAGTGCTCATTCGTAAAAACAAAACTTGTGAGCGCATGTGGAGGGAGTCAGTCAGTCGACCAGTCAACACTCAGTGAAGACAGAAAAAAATACTAATGGATTTCGATTGGATGACTGTTGGTTTAAGCAGTTGTCAAAATCTACAGCTTTTATATTTTACTTGAAAAAATTAGAGGAGAGACAATTAGCTGGTTTTGTAGTTATTGTATTAAAAACTTAAATTCTGGGATATTGCATGCCAAAACCACAACCTGATAATGAAGCATGCTGTAGTGGAGGGCTCCGGGCTAATTTAGACCACGTGGGGTTCTTTAACGTCCACCCAAAGCATGTGCAGTACATGCATAGTTATTGTATAATGTGCATTTTGCAATATCAGCATATCAGTCACTTTTAAGCTGTCAGTGTAAACTGTGAGGATGTCAAGCTGCTGCAAATGCAGCTTTTATCCCTATCCCTACCACCTAAGTACAGCTGTAGGCACCAATAAGGTTAATAAATTTCTCCTTTACATTATTGGCAATAATAATTAGTGTGTGCCAGTTCGTCAGTATATTTGTAAGGCAATAGCAAGTGTCAAGTGTGAAATAGCAGTAGCAATTAAAGCAAAGGGATCGAAAGGCAGGACCACAAATTAACTGTGATTTGTAATGACAATGTAATACATTCAAAAGATTGCATACACCACAGGCCATTTGCAGGCAAAAGTCATGCTTCTACTGCTGATATAGTATAGCAATGAAGAACATAAAAATAAATGTATGGTATGTGTGTTGAGGATTCTGTATCTGCACTATCTTGGCAGCAGTCTACTTGCCCATATGGTCGTGTTAATTGTTGATAAGTGTACATTAGGCAAGCATAAAGCTGTATTTACATCTGCTACAACTGATTAAATCAGAGTATCGTATTGTGCAATGAAAAGTAAAGTTGGCATCAATCTGAAAGTGTCACAAAGCTATGAATAGAACTTATATGAGTTCTTTTAGGAAGAAGTCTCCCAACTAAGAAAATTTATCCCTGTATATGCAGCCTGTGAATACAAGGGTTCCTGGACATGGTCATGACTCCCAAGAAAGAAACCGAGACCACATGCTGACAATGTTCATCCCTGTTCCAACAAAGAGAGGCCAGCCTTAACCAGCTGGGTTTTCCAGATTTTGCGCATCACAGCTTGGGCTGTCCCGTGCCACAAGAAGTCATTTCTGCAGTGACCGTGGAAGGCATCCCACAAGTCTTACTCGACATTAGCACCTTTGTCCTGCAGCTTTTCTACCAGCAGAGCTAACTAGGTGGGTCAAAGATGGCTAAGGTAAAGAGAGTCAACAGCTTTGAGCATGAAACTTATCATTTATCACTCACCAACGAAGGGGAATAAGTAGATGCTTCAGTGTTCATACAGACACTTGGTTTACACAGACAATCGGAACTGAAGGAACTGAAGTATCGGTCGGAGTGATTTGTCATATATAGGATTATTACTCTCCCTCTTTCTGATTAAGGTATTGGTAGTAGACTGAATAATAATCAAGGGTTGCACGTATAGATTAGAAGACAGATCTAATTCCATTGCCAGAATTTTTACATCATCCAAACTATTCTTGTGTTTGGTGATCTAAGCGTGTTCAGCGATGGCATATTTCTTGACATGTGCCCCTCCTGACATCGTTCTTGTGCTGGTTAATTCACCTGTTTAGATTCCCTGTTTCTCCAGTATAAGCAAAGTTACAGCCATCACAAGAAACCTTGTAGATGATTCCAGGAAACTTGCTGCACGGAGAGCAGTTATGTCTTTCATGAGATCAGAGGGTGACATGCATCCTGTGCTTTAAAGATATGCTTACCTGGGATCTTGTGAACATTAAAGACTTACTCCTGCATAGCAAGTTCCTGGTATCATCTGCAAGGTTTCTTGCAATTGTGAACTTGCTTAAATTGGGGAAACAGGCAACAGGCGGATTAAGCACCTCATGTCAAGAGATGACGTTGCTGACCATGCATAGAGCATCAAATGCAAGAATTATTGGTGTGATCTTGGCGTGAACTCCACAACTACGAACTAGTGATGTGGTTAGTCGAGGCATGGGCCGCCATCTCATTTATGAATTTTGTGGAGTTGATAAATGCAGAATATCAAACGTGCAGTGGACCATAGACAGTGCATGATGAACTGCTGTTTGAGAGGGATGGTGCAATAGTGAATGTATTTGCATTCTGTAAGGCAAAGGTAAGTGGTTTCAACCTTTTCTGGTTGTTTCCACTTCCACACTTAGGCCAATGAGCCATCCTATCAAATAAATGCTCTAGCATTTCTATTCATTCATTCATTTGATCGTTAATTCTCTTTGCCGTAATCTGGGCATGCAACACTTAATTGTTGTTAAAAGATCGGGTGTGTGCTAGTTTTTTATCATGTTCAGAAACTCTAATCTCATTTCTAGACTAGTTTACTTTGAACTGATAAAAAAAAAAAAAGGGTGCGCATATTATTTGGGGCTGCGGTATAATTGGGCAAATACTGCCAAAAGTATCAGCGGTTTGTTTCATCATTTTTTTGCCTCTTGTTTAAATCAACCTCTACCAGATAATTGGATTAATTTTTTCAGTCGTTTCAGGGTCGTGTTAATCAAGGTCGATAGTACAATGCAATGGCTATTGGAGAGTGAAACATCCACCCAACAATACATTTGCTCAAGCATGGTTGCTTTTATGTTGTTTATGATGATATATACCATGTGCAGGGACTACACATCATTTCCACTGATAAGTGTTTCAGATTTACGCATTGTTTGATACAGAAACAGTCTGGCTGCATAGGAAAAGAAAAATTCCCTTAATGTGTCACACATAACGCAAGTGCTTGCAATGCAACACACAAGTCTTTCACAGAGCATGTGTCAAATGACATGCACGTTTTGTTTATTGTACAAAAAATAGGGGTGTGCAAATGTACAAAATTTCGGATACGAATAGAATATTTTCTTTTTAAATCTGCGTTTGATTTGATTTGAGAAATCACAATTCAAATTGGTCGAAGTCGAATATTGGTTCGTTTAATGTACTGTAAAAAATAACAACAGTTGTTGCAGTCTACAAGGAGAAAGACAGGTGCAAGTGGAGGCTCCTCTGAATGATTTTGCTGCAAGAGAACTGTGGTAATCGCACAGATGCACGAGTCTCAGAGTGAATGCACTGGGAGACTTCACTTCTGCACAAACTTGCAGATGGTAAATAAGCATGCCTCACTTTATGAAGCCTACAAACTAGTTATGCCAATTTAAGAAGCGCAATTTATTATTTGGCGAGGATCTTGCCCTGTGCGGATTCATTTAACTCTTTCGTTGCCACTCCTATAACCTACCGTGGTACGGCAGTGGCTTCGGCCTTGTGCTGCTAAGCCCGCGGGTGCGTGATCGAACGCCGGCCGCGGTGGCCACATTTTGATGGGGCTGAAATGCAAAAATGCTTATGTTCACCGTGCATTGGGTGAAAGAACACCAGTTGGTCAAAATTGTTCTGCAGTGCCCCACTATGGTGTGCCTCATAACCATATATTGGTTTTGGCACGTAAAACCACAGAATTTAAAAAGTAAATAAATGCTGCTCCTATAGAAATTGATCATTGATCGACAGGTTTTCTACATGTTGTTAAACATTTTTATTGGAATTCTACTAGCTACATCATGTCTGAAATGACGACTGAAGTTTAACTAGACAGATTTGACATGCAAAAATCAGGGTTAACCCCCTTGTTGTTTATTGCATAACAAGGGTCTCGAATCTGGCCACATTGTTCCTTCAGGTAGCATAAATTATGGGGTTTTACGTGCCAAAACCACTTTCTGATTATGAGGCACGCCGTAGTGGAGGACTCCGGAAATTTTGACCACCTGGGGTTCTTTAACGTGCACCTAAATCTAAGTACACGGGTGTTTTCGCATTTCGCCCCCATTGAAATGCGGCCACCGCGGCCGGGATTCGATCCCGCGATCTCGTGCTCAGCAGCCTAACACCATAGCCACTGAGCAACCACGGCGGGTACCTTCAGGTAGCATGCGTGGGTTTATTGACCGGTTGCCTTCACCCAAAAAGATCACGTTCTCGTGATGCCTGCAGCAGAAAGGATGTTCTACATCCGCTGCCAAGGTATGCGAGCGGGGGCGCTGGCAAACACTCCCAGGGTTCTACTAGGAAACATAAATACCCAAGAAAGTGGATGGGGAAACGATGCCGCGGTAGCTCAATTGGTAGAGCATTGCATGCGAAATGCGAAGGTTGTGGGATCGTTCCCCACCTGTGGCAAGTTGTTTTTTCAACCACTTTCATAACCATTAATTTATCGTTTCTTTATTTCATTTATTAAGCAGATGTAATTTCCCCTATGCTGTCGTCGGTGTCAGTGTTTGTTGGCTTCTTATGATATGACTAATAAAAATCGGGCCCCTCAGTTAACCCCGTTTCTTCTCGTTTAAAATTATACATTGCAACACTCATGAGGGATCTTTTTATTAGGGCGAAATCCTTAAATGGCTCATGGGTAGAAAAATCCGATGTCTAGTGTTATTGCACCAAAATTCAGTGGCGCCAGAATTGGGGCTCAAACCCTCGACTTTTGGTGTTAAATAGGGTGAAGCGTATTAAGGCACAGTTCATTAAGATAGAGTTAATTAGGGCACTCTAACCCACAACTTTTGGTGGGAGTCGAACCCACTTGGACATACGCGCAAACCAGCCATATCTCCGAATAGGATTCCAATTGACATCGTGAAGGTCGAGAGTGGAACCCAAAAACTTTGGTGGGAGTTGAACACTAGTGCCTCTGGTGTTAAGGCATAGTTAAAGCACTCGAACCACGACCCAACATGGAGACATGGGCGAACCGGCCATATCTCCAAGTTGCATTCCAAATGACATGGCGAAGGCCAAGAGTCGAACCCACTATCTTTGGTGTTAATTAAGGCAAAGTTAATTAAGTCATTCGAACCCACAACATTTAGTGTTAATTTGGGCAAAGTTAATTATGACAGAGTTAATTAAGGTGGAGTTGAGACACTCGAATCCTCGACTTTTGGTGGAAGTCGAACCCACAACCGTTGGTGTTAATCAGGGCAAAGTTAATTAAGGTACAGGTACTTAAGGTAGAGTTAATTGAGACACTTGAACTGTCAACCTTTGGTGGGAGTTGGACCCACAGCATTTGGTGTTAATTAGGGTGAAGGTAATTGAGGCACTGCTAAATAAGATATAGTTAATTACGGCAATCGGATCCTTGACTTTTGGTGGAAGTCAAACCCATGACCGTCTGTGTTAATTAGGGCAAAGCTAATTAAGGCACAGTTAATTGAAGGGACACTAAAGGGCAAATACTAAGTCGATGCAGACTGTTCAAATACCATTCCAGAAACCTCGCAATGCTTCTTTCGTGCCAAGAAAAGACTTAGTTTACAGGAAAGTTGCATCTGAAAGGTCCCAGGGCCTTTTTCAAAATTCAAATCTCCCGTCACCCAACCAGGGGAGTGGTGATGTTGCATACGCCATCACCACCCTTTGCTGCGATTGGTGAGTAAAACGGCGCCCGACAGACAGCAGTACCGAGCCAAGACAGAGCAGTGGATTCATTGCTGCAGCTGCTTTTTGGTCAAGTGGTGTAGACCGTTCGGGCATCCCGCGACATCACATGGAAGTTTAATTCTCTGCTACTTGCAGTTTGTGCGAGTTTCGTGAGCCAGTAAAAACCAGTGCAGCACTATGCAATAACGAAACTACTGAAACGTGAAAGCGTGGGCAGCACAGAGTCGAGCGAAAACAAAAGCTTTTGACCATCCATGTCATTGTCAAGGGTAATTGCAATGAGTTCTTTTTTCTAAATATGAAATAGAACTGGACAAGTAGCATTTTATTTCATCTTATAATAAAATAGAATGATGTTTTTTGCAATGAG
Organism: Dermacentor andersoni; assembly: GCF_023375885.2. Classification (NCBI taxonomy): domain Eukaryota; kingdom Metazoa; phylum Arthropoda; class Arachnida; order Ixodida; family Ixodidae; genus Dermacentor; species Dermacentor andersoni. The sequence continues at coordinate 287,474,799 of NC_092814.1, forward strand.
TGGTTGAGTACTAGTACTAGTGGTAGAATTTAAGTGGAGTGCTTCCGTCATCGGGCAAGTACTTGAATGTCCCAGGGGAGTCTCTAATCATCTCCTCCATTTACCTCAATTTCTCTATTATTAAGGCTCTGTTCACGATAATATTGACGCCTTAGACATTCTCGAGCACTAATCTATCACTTTAGCTTGACTTAATATTTGCCTTTGGTGTACCTTTAAGGTCGAGTTAAGGCACTCCAATCCACGACGTTTAGTGGGAGAAAACAACTAGTAGGAAATGCATTCGAAAGAGAATGACAAGTAATTTAATGAATGTCTCGTGAGTGCCCAGGATTTCGCCTTCATCCTCTTTAGCGTACGCTTAGGTGACTGTCAACTATTATATACAGTCCTAGCGCTCATCAAAATGTGAAAACTGGGCTGGTAAAATCGTAGGCCTGTGTTTTGAACCTTGTGAATTATTACAAATCCTGCTAAGGCTACATGAAAAAACTTAGTTCAATAAGCACTAGGTAAAGCACATAAGTGAGACTCACAATGTCATATCAACGTAGCTTTTTATTTATGCAATTGATAAAGTTTTATTGCAAAAATGATTAGCACCCAGCCAGGCACATGTATGAAAATATCCATTGCAAGTTTTAGCTGTATAGAAACAGGTTAAACATGGATCTATAAAAAAAGAACTTCAATAAAAAAATTCTCGGAAATTCAACTTCCCTAAAACAAAAGTAATGAGAAAATGGTGTTAGCACTTAGAAAATGACTAGCAGTCACAATGCCACACTTATATTTAAAACATTAAAACTGATTAGTAGGAAGTGATAATATCACATACTGATGAATGACCAAAACAGTATGGCCTGCATGCCAGCACCTGCTTCTGGGACCACGAGATTCAAAATAGAAAGCCAGTACTTTCCATGCTATCTTTAAAAATATACACTAAAAGAAAATCCACACAAGAAGAATCCCGAGAAGGAATGTTCATCTTGATAAGCAACTTGCTCGGGCGCCTTCTCACGTACACCACAAAAGTGCCAAAAACATAATGCTGCTAGAGACTACGAGACAGGCATTGCAAATAAGAAATATCTCTGACACTTGAAGAGGAGCGCTAGAAACCAAGCATGTATGAAAGTAAACTACCAAACATTACCCTAAGGATATTTCTATAAGCGCTCCACCAGGCGAACAATTGTACCACAAATGGCAGTCAGAAGCACAGCTCTAAATTTCAGTACGCAACTGTACAGTTCTGCCTAGTACATACATACTTAGGCCATGGTCAACCGAACAAAAGTCGAAGAAACAAACCAATGAAGCACACTTCATGCTGCTCGCGCGTGGTAAATAACCGTGTACTTACGTCGAGGCGTGTGCTGATTTAATACCCGTAGCGATGTGAAGTCAAAGATATTGTAAATTCAAGCTTCTCTTCTTCTTTATAATCTGTCCAAATATATCAGCAAGTTAAAGATGACATATATTTAACAGTCCAGTAATATATATAATTGAAAAAGAAAACATTTATGTACTAGAAAAAAATGACGTAACCAAAACCGAAAGTATTGGCTTTTGATGCGCGGTGTCCAGCAGAGCATGCAGAGGTCGTGCAAAATTGCTTCTGATAACTACATTACAAAAAATAAATGTGATCGTAACTGAAATTGTGGGCTTTAATACTTCAACTTTAATATTTTCAAGATGAACAGACGGATATTTCGCAATTCAGGAAGACTCTCGTAGGATCTCGAACATGCGCATGATGAGGAAAAGCAAAGTAAATGCCCAGTCACAGTGCTGGAACAGACAATAGCGCGACTTTTCCTTTCCCAGAATCTCATTGTTAGGCATTAGAGACAATTCGCTTGTATTTCTGTGGCATGGTGTGTTCATCTAGTCACACTGCACAATGTATGATCAATGTGCGGAAGCTTTGGATGTACAAGAGATGTCCGCATCACAAAGACATTCGACGTCCTTTGGATGACCCTTGACTGCGATGTACTAGTGAAACATATTATAGATGTGAACTAAACATCATTAAATGTCTTGGATATTTGGTCTTTTGTGGTACGTCCAGTGGATATTTGTGGTTTGCTGGGTAGCTACTACAAATTCTAAAGAATGTATCTGTTCGTTTGCGCTTGTAACTTTAGTTGTGCCTTGCCTGAACAGTGAACCTTGCTTCCATTCCGTGCTCGCAGTGTTATTGCGCATGGTTGTATTTGTTGCAGCTTGACGTGTCTAGCTGGGAGGATATCAACAAGTGCACCGCTGTCCACTTGAAATTTTACATGTGTTCTGTTCACTCTCAGAAACGAGACTGAGGTTATAGTTCGGGGCTTTGAACTGCCAGCATGGTTTCATCCTTGCTGTCTACTACCAGGCCAGTAACTACCTTGGTGGTTTTACAAACTGCCGCTAAGTGGCTTCGTTTTTTGCACTTGCTGCATGTTTTTTCCAAGCTGGGCATGCTTCTCTTTCGCGCTCGTGGCTACCACCGCAATACCTGCATTTTGTTACCTACGATTTTGTGGCTTACTTTTTGTGCGTTTCAAGTTGGCATTGGTGCAATTGCCGAATTTCTTTACTGTGTGCATGGTCTTGCTGCTTTACCCTCTTTAAATGCTTTCATTTGAATTTTTGTTGCTTTGTGTGCTCAACAAACCTTTTCAACCTCCTCTAGGGTTGGATCTTCTAACTTGAGAATGTCTGCATGGTCTTTTTCGTCATAGATGCCGCAGACGATCTGGTCACGGATAATTTTTCTGTTTGGTTTCCGAATCTACAGTTGCACGCCTTGAGCTTCAAATCTTATATGAAGCTGTCGAACTGTTCTTCCACCCTTGCATGCAAGTTTGGAAGACGTATCGTGACTACAGCTCGTTGTGCTTTGGTAAGAAATACACATCGAGGGGGCTGATTACATAAGCATAGTTAAATTGTGGGTTTGGTCCTTCCTTAGTTGGTTCCCCGAAGTTCAAAGTGTTGTAGATATCAAGCAGTGAAGAAACACCGACGGTCAGAAGAAATGCTACTTGCTGGTCAGATGGCACTCTCGCTGTGCTAGTTTCTTTGAGGTCCAGCGTGAAGCTCTGCTTGAAGGCTTGCCATTGTTCCACACCGTTTTCTCTGGAGTTGAATTTTGCAAGTCCAGGAATCTTTTCTATTGCTGATGCACTGACGTTAGAACTAGTTCACTTCTGACATCATGCTTCGTTATGTCTCGTATAGTGGATGATAGAACACTGGACTTTCGTTAACGGGGGATAACTGGGCTTGTTAAGCATAGGGTGCACACGAATGGGTGTGTTTACATGGAGGTACAGAGAGTAGAGTCTTTAGAGACGAGGCAGTTGACGAGTAGGAGAGGAGGAGGAGGGCCAGCCGTAACTTGATACTTCGTCTGCTCCAAGTTCATAGAGGAGGAGGGCTGCCGCAACAGAGGGAGCGGAGGTTTCAGAAGAGACGTGTGACCAGTGTGTAACACTGTATGTACGGGATGGTGGCACCATCTCTTGATTCTTCTTGTAACAGTACCAAATGAATGACAGTCAAAATGTCCAGTGTGTTAAATAATTTATACCGTTATTTGGGTGAATAACACGTAAGGAAAATACTTGCATCCTTCGATTCTATTGGGTTCCATAGAAGATTATTAGATTCTGTAGAACATATGGAGACATGTTGTAGGTAAAACCTCAATAGTTAGAATTCAGACAATTTCCTTGGTACAGGGACAGCCTTGTCATGCTATCCCTTGTGACGTAGTTATCGCGATCAAAGCTTACTGGCAGGTTGTGTATACTGTCAGTGTTTTTTATTTATTTTTATTGGCAGTTGCTGCTGTGTGTCACATCACATGCTTTAACTGCATGAACATGAACACTGCTTGCTATATATACCCACTCTAATGACCCATCTGCTTACAAGTAATCATCATCATCAGCCCATTTTTATGTTCACTGCAGGACGAAGGCCTCTCCCTGCAATCTCCAATTACCCCTGTCCTGCACCAACCGATTCCAACTAGCGGCCGCAAATTTCCTAATTTCATCGCCCCACCTAGTCTTCTGCCATCCTCGACTGCGCTTCCCTTCTCTTGGTGCCCATTCTGTAAGCCTAATGGTCCAACGGTTAACCGTTGGACCAATTATCTAACCTGTGCATTACATGACCTGCCCAGCTCCATTTTCTTCTCTTAATGTCAATTAGAATATCGGCTATGCGTGCTTTCTCTGTGATCCAAACCACTCTCTTTCTGTCTCTTAACGTTGTGCCTAGCATTCTTCGTTCTTTTGCTCTATGTGCGGTCCTTAACTTGTTCTTAAGCTTCGTTGTCAGTCTTCGGTAAAATGCACTGATTGTACACCTTCCTTTTCTATGATAATGGTAAGCTTCCAGTCAGGAGCTGACAGTATCTGCCCTATGCGATCCAACCCCTTTTTATTCTTCTATGAATTTCCTTCTCATGATCAGGGTTCCCTGTGATTAATTGACCTAGGTAGACATACTCTTTCACACACTCTAACGGCTGATTGGCAATCCTGAACTCTTGTTCCCTTGCCCGGCTATTCATGATTATCTTTGTCTTCTGCATATTAACCTTCAACCCCACTCTTGCACTCTCTCTGTTAAGGTCCTCAATCATTTGTTGTAACTCGTCTGCAGTATTGCTGAGTAGAACAATGTCATCAGTAAACCGAATGTTGCTGTTCGCTGTCGGTCCTTACTCCTAAGCCTTCCCAGTTTAATAGCTTGAATACTTCTTCCAAGCATGCAGTGAATAGCATTGGAGAGATTGACTCCTTGTCTGACCCCTTTCTTTATAGCTATCTTCCTACTTTTCTTGTGCAGAATTAAGGTAGATGTGAAATCTCTGTAGGTATTTTCCAAGGTATCTATGAAGGCGGTCTTTACTCCTTGATTATGCAATGCCTCCATGATTGCTGGTATCTCTACTGAATCAAATGCCTTTTTGTAATCTATGAAAGCCATATAGAGAGGCTAATTGTACTCTGCGGATTTCTCGATTGCTTGATTAATGACATGGATGTGATCCATTGTAGAGTATCCCTTCCTGAAGCCAGCCTGTTCCCTTGGTTGACTAAAGTCCAGTATTGCCCTTATTTTATTGCAAATTATCTTGGTGAATATCTTATATAATACTGGGAGTAAGCTAATGGGCCTATAATTTTTCAATTATTTAACATCTCCCTTTTTGTGGATTAGTATAATATTTGCATTCTTCCAGTTTTCTGGGACCCTTGCACTCAATAGACACTTCGTATAGAGAGCCGCCAGTTTTCCAAGCATTATGTCTCCTCCATCTTTGATTAAATCGACTATTATTCCATATTCTCCTGCCGCTCTTTCCCGTTTCATGTCTTGCAGGGCCCTTCTGACCTCATCGCTAGTTATTGGAGGAGTTTCTGTATCCTAGCTGTTCATTACTGCTTCGAATGGAGGTATCGTGGCTCCTCTGGGTACTGTACAGGTCAGTATAGAATTCTTCCGCTGCTGTTACTATACCTTTGAGGTTGCTGATGATATTACCCTGCTTAATTATATTTCAGTGCATACATAATGGTTTGTCCTTTGCCAAGTTCCCTTCTCACTGATTTCAGACTGCGTCCATTTTTTACGGCTTCTTCAGTCTTTCTCACGTTATAGTTTTGAATATCACTTATTTTCACCTTGTTGATCAGTTTTGACAGTTTCGCGAATTCTATCTTACCTGTTGAGTTGGACACTTCCATCCTTTGTCGTGTCTTTATTAGGTCCTTTGTTACTTGTGAGAGCTTGCCTACTGGTTGCCTTGGTGCTTTGCCTCTTACTTCAATTGCTGCCTCTGACGCCAGCCTAGTTGCAGTTTCATTCATTACCTCTATGTCATCTTCATCTCTCTGTTCTAAGGCTGCATATCTGTTTGCAAGTACCAGTGTGAATTTGTCTGCTTTTACCCTTGCTGCCTCTAACTTGACCTGTTTCTTCTTGACCAATTTTACTCTTTCTCTCTTCAAATTAAAATGAATCCTAGCCCTCACCAGCTTATGATCACTGTACTTTATCTTACCTATCACTTCTACATCCTGCACTACGCTGGGTTCAGCAGAAAGTATGAAATGAATTTAATCTCTTGTTTCACTATTAGGGCTTTTCCATGTCCACTTTCTGTTCCTACGCTTCCTGAAAAAGTGTTCATTATTCGCAGCTTATTCCTTTCTGCGAATTCTACCAGCATCTCTTCTCTAGCATTCCTAGAATCGATGCTGTAGTTGCCAATTGCTTGTTCACTAGCTTGCTTTTTCCCCACTTTTGCATTGAAGTCACCCATTACTACAGTATACTTGGTTTGCAATTTTCTCATCGTTAATTCAGCATCTTCATAAAACAGATCTACATCATCGTCGTGACTGGATGTTGGAGCGTAGGTTTGTACTACCTTTAATCTATATCTCTTAAATTCTTAAGTTTGATTATGACTACTGCTACTCTCTCATTAATGTTGTAGAATTCGTCAACGTTGCCCGCTATGTCCTTATGGATTAGGAATCCTACCCCATATTGCTTCTTATCTGGGAGACCTCTATAGCAGAGGACATGGCCATTAGTCAGTACTGTATAAGCTTCACCAGTTCTTCTAATTTCACTAAGGTCAATGATATCCCAAACAATGTCTGATAGTTCCTTAAAGAGCCCTGCTAAGCTAGCCCCACTTGACAGAGTTCGGGTGTTAAAGGTCGGCAGGGTCAGTTTCCATTGGTGGCCTGTCCAGGTCCAGAGTTTCTTAGCACCCTCTGCTGCATTACAGGTCTGACCGCCGCCTTGGTAGGTGCTCCGCAGCTGCTGGGGACTGAGGGCTATGGGTTAATTGAATAATGAGGGAGGAAGTGGCCAAATACTACTATACTACTAAAATAATAATACTAATTCTTGTTCTGGTGAGGGAAGGTATTTGTTGAAGCTTAGTGGGCCTTCCTAATTTGGTTGTACCTGGATTAGTATAGCCCCACTCGCCCTCGGCATCTTTTGCCAGTGTTAGGTGTCACTCCAAGCCTGCAGATTTAGTGCAAATGGAGGAGGTGAAATTCAAGCTCACCATCGTCAAGAGAGAGAGAGAGAGAGAGAGAGATTTACAAGTAATGAATTGTGACTTAAACAAGAAATTAAAAATAAATCATTGCAACGTTAACAGTTCCTTTCAGAGCAACACTAACAGCATATTCCGCCATTTTAGGCTTCATTTCAGTCATCTGTCATTTCCCATTATATTGTATGTGTACAGTCAAACTGGAAATTATATCTCACCGAATAAAAGCCTCTAAGCAAGGCTAGCATACTATCCAACTGGAAACCATAGCTCATTGAAATTAAGCCTAGAATGAAAGAATATGCTGTGTTTCACCCAAGCAAAATCAAAGCAGGTTAGCTAGTCTTAGGTGCCATGTAATGAATCTATTTGCTGAGGCCAAGTGAGTCTGAAATGTACATTAATTTAATACATTCAGCGATGTATGAATGATTTGGACAAACTTTGAACAAGTGGCAAGCATGGAGCATTGCTGGGCCAGTTCGCTGCCATATGACAGCGAACTAGCCCAGCAATACCAGCGTACAATCAAACTGAAGCCGGAGCTCACGAAATGAAGCCTAATGTAGCAGAATATGCTACTCCAGGGATGGAAGTGCTGTGTCAATTGTGCCATCTTGTGCCAAACCACCGAGATGCGCCAACTTGTGCCACTAACTTCGAATGAAGTCTATAAATTTTGCGGGATGTTTGTGTTCAGTAACAGCCACGCAGCCACGTGTTGGCTAACATTTAGCCCTAGAAGCCAAGCTAAAGCAATCCATTTATGTGTCTGCGTCTTTGAAGTGCAAATGCATGTTTGGTGGCACACTGTAACCTTGGCCGTAGGAAAACCAAAATTCTTTGTGCGATACAATGCATTACGAATCTTGTATATAGGTCTTGCGCATTGCATAATATGTGTATTAGCTAAAGATTATTTGAATGGGCACTCTTCTTTTGGCGGCAGTCGGGAAAGGAAGCCGCGCTCTCAGCTCAATGAATAAGTTGTACAGTCTTTCATAATACATTTTAAAGGGACACTAAAGACAAATACTAAGTCAAGCTAAAGTGATAGATTAGTGCTTGAGAATCTCTAAGGCGTGAATATTATTGCGAACAGAGCCTTAATAATTGAGAAATTGAGGTAAATGCAGGACATGGTTAGAGACTCCCCTGGGAGATTTAAGTACTTGCGCGATGACGGAAGCCCTCCTCAGTTAAATTCTGTCACTAGTGCTCAACCACTCGTTGCAAAAAACATCCTTGCATAGTATTTAAGACGAAATAAAATGCCACTTGTCCAGTTCTATTTTGTTTTTAGAAAAAAGAACTCATTGAAATTACCTTTGACAATGATGCGGGCTGTCGAAAGGTTTCGTTTTCGCTCGACTCCGCGCTGTCAACGCTTTCACGTTTCAGTTGTTTTGTTATTGCGTAGTGCTGCGCTGGTTTTTCTGGCTTGTGAAACTCGCACAAACTGCAAGTAGAAGAGAATTCAACTTCCATGTGATGTCACGGGATGCCCGAACGGTCTGCGCCACTTGACCAAAAAGCAGCTCCAGCAGTGAATCCACCCATCCACCGCTCTGTCTTGGCTCGGTACCGCCGTCTCTCGGGCACTGTTTTACTCAGCAACTGCAGCAATGGGTGGTGATGGCGTATGCAATGCCACCACTCCCCCAGTCGGGCGGTGGGAGATTTGATTTTCGAAAAAGGTATTTGGACCCTACAGATGCAATTTTCTCGTAAACTAGGTCTTTTCTAGGCACGAAACTAGCATTGCGAGGTATCTAGAATGTTATTTAAACAGTCCACGCCGACTTAGTATTTATCTTTAGTGTCCCTTTAAGGCTCGCTTGTGCACCCTATTGGTAAATCTGCATTGATTAATGGCGAACACCATGTGTGGAACGTTAAAATATATTTTGCAGGTGCACCATGTCCAGTTACCGGGATGGTAGTGTGGCATGCTGACAAACGAGCTGCTTGCTTTCTTGAAACTTCTTGACAAAAAATAACCAATGGTAACTGTAATCATCATTCAGTTTTGCACTCCGGGTACTCTATATTCTGCACAGCCACACCGTACAAAATCGGACTTTTGCGGCCACAAAACGCAAACCGAGGATGTAAAGTTTTGGCTTTAGTCTACCGTAGTGGCCGAATGTCGGTCGTGAAGGGTGGGAGAATGTGCCAACAACAGAAATTGCGTTCGCGGCAATGATGTTCATGATGCAACTTATGCAGATCGAGTCCGAAAAGGTTTAGAAATCATTGCTTGGCATTGAAAATATTGGTTGCCATTTTACATTGACTTTATGGGGCAGCCCTAATAATCGAGCTTGTGCAAAATATTAGTCGGCGACACTTGATCGGAAAGCCATTGAACACTTTATTCTTTTCATAAATGTCAGAATTTTTTTCTTCTTTCTTCTTGCCGAGTTATGTGGAATACTGGCAAGCATGCAATGACCCATGAAGTAACTTCACATTTATTCTGTAGTACTCTGCTATGCCAACTCAGGCATAACTGAGGCGTAACTGAGGGCATTATGGAAACGACATTCACTGTATGTTGATGGGCATTGTTCATGATTGCCAGAGTCAGTATTTGTTGTTCATTGTCCGTGAATACGTCTAATTAGCTAACTTTATAAACTTACCTAATTGGCAAGATGTCAGTGAAGAAGTTGTGGGGGATGTTGAAACCTGAGCGATAACTGGATTTAAAACAAGCTAGTATTTGAATTATGTATCTAATATATTCCTTATCCATTAAGTGAGGCAATTAACATTAGCTAATTAAACTGAAATATTAGTTGTTCGTGCATAATTAAAAAAAAAGAAAACTCTTGACTAGCATTAACAAAAGCCCATCAACATACAATGAGGGCTGTTTGGATAAATCCCTTGGTGATTTATTTTTTCTTGGCCACATTTAGTTGGCACGTCTGGTATGTAACTTAATAGTGGTTTTTGAGGAACGCATGTGAGTTTACTTTGTCAGGTGTATGACATTCTTTTCCTTTAGTGAACGTTCCTCTACTATGCAGGCTTCCACGGAACTGATTCGCCGTAACCTAATAGTGTTCTGCAAAGTCAAATAAAGAACATATTGTCGCAGTACAACGGGAACAAGAGACAACACATTGAGCAAGACTGCGGAACAGCCTGTTGCAAAACCACCAGAACAAGGATGACTTCTTCGTCTCTACATTTCCCTAGTCCCACTAGTACGTGGAGTACGTTAAAGCACTATCCTCATCGTGTGCACGTCTACATACAGCACACGTCAATATTTTCTTGATTTTTTTTTTCATTCAGGCTGAGCCTTACCCATCATGCTCCAAAAACGTATCTTCTGCTCCAAAACAAACAATTCCTGCTCCAAACCTGCTGCAGTGTGCGAAATTTGCTGCTTCCAGAGCTGCTCCAAAGCTCCCTTGGCTACTTCCATCCCTGTACTCATAAAGGAACTGCAGATGCCATTGTGATGATTTATTTTCATTTACATCTTTCTAAGTACATCACATTTCATGTTGGTTGTACATGGATATACACTATAAAGTGGCTGTATGTTGATTCAGTTTATGCATGTGACATGGCACACAGCAGAAACTATTGGTCAAAATATTTAAGATACTTGTGAAGAACAACATGATGACTATGTCATGTGGGGCAGTGCTTTACGGGTGCGTGCCCTGGCTTTGTCAGCAGGCTACCTTGTGAGGTAGTTGGATGATGTGCTGAGTTTTGAAAAGAGTGTGCTTCGAGTTTAGATGCAACTCACAATTGTTACTGTTGAGGTTGCAACTCTTACAAGGCTCTCCCTTGCCTGAAGAAATTTTGTGTGAATTCAGAGTTTCTTCTGCATTATTTGCATGAGTTGACATTTTTTTCACACAGATTTCTATCAAAATACAAATGAGTAACAATATTCTTTGATAATAAATAGTTATTGGTTTTTGTACATTGACTTTAGGATAAGCATCTGTTTTAAGTTCCCTTGATAACTGCTTTTATGGCCTAGAAGTGCTAGCGTTAATGCAGCTTAAGAACTTATGCCTAACATGCAATTGACTAACTTCCCCCTCGTTGGAGCAGGAGTGATTTTGTGTATTCTACTGCTATTTTGTATGAACGGATACCAATTTGGTGAACTTCGTTTGCGGCTGTCTTCCATATAGAGACGAGCATTGACATGGCAGAGGGGCTTCCAGAGAGTCTGAAGCTGGCTCATCAAATGGCCTTTCTAGAAAGATGAGTGATACGTGCTGATATTCTCTGAAATAAAATGTGCAGCTGCTTTTGGTACTAACGAGGGTTTGTTTCCTGTTACTAATCTGGTACTGTGGTGGTAGCTGGAGTGTTTTTGTGGCACCTTGATTATGCTGAAATTTTATTTGCAATTATTCAAATGTAACCTTGTGCAGTATATATAAATATGCAAGAAATAGCATTAAAAGGAGTGGCCAGTACCACACTTTTGCACTCCGGTAGCGCTGCAATGGTAGTGGAAAACAGCATTCAAGCTTCAAGTAGACAGCAATCAGGCTTTATTAATAGCATATCAAGCCTTCTTATGCTCAGACTAAAGCTGCTAGGACATGCAGGCCTAGACGAGCAAGCCTGGAAAAGTGGACAGATACGTACCGACTGATACATGCAAGGTGATACAGGCAGTTTGATTCATTCAGTCTTATACATTCACGCTGATATATGCAGGCCCAAATTATGTATTCCCTTAGACCAATAGGCTGCTGGAATTTGTTACTATAGAGAATATCTAGTTAGTACACTCAGCTTTTGGCGAGACAGTCACAGTTGTCATGGTATGACCTTTGAACACTGCACTGGGCTGACTGACCAGCGCATCAGGGGTTTGTGACAAAATGTGCGACAACCATCTGTGACAAAAGATTTCCCTGGAATGTAAATCTTGAATGCACTTTGTTTAAGGAGAGATACCAATCAAATGCTCCCCCTGCCCCGTCCTTGTGGTCTTCTCCTTTTCATACTGTGTTTGAAGCTGTGCCGATGTGGAGTGATGCTCACATTGCACTGTCTGATTTCATATACTATTGGTGCTTTGGCGTGACTCTCCGCCACCATATCGGTTAGGGAAGTCATGATGAAGGCCAAGCAACATGTGTGGGGACACAGTGATGGAACGAAGCCTAGTGGTGCTAGTGGGAGGAGCAATTGGTGTACTGCAGAGACGAGCAGTGGGGACCGCGAAGCAAATAGATAAAATGGTTGGCGAACTCGGGAAAGTTTCCGAGGACGTTCAGATTGCAATGTGCACAGTGCCAGAGGTTGAAAGTCAAGGATGTTAAATTTAAAGCGCAGTGTTTGCAGCAAACAGGGAAATTTATTTGCTGGCTAATGCAGTGAATTTCACAGTTATTGACATCAACTGGGAAGTGCACCGAGCTGGCCGCAAAAGCACTTTTGTGTGTGAAGTGATGCATTTTAGCGAGCAGGTAGTTTCACTGGTGGGACGCTGAATTGTGGCACGAGCAGTAGGTTTTTTAGGCAGGGCACCGGACTTGTAGTGGCACCCCACAGTGGCCATGGGATCTATGCTACGTAGCAGACTGCAGCTAAATGCAACTGCAGTGTGCATGCGTAGTGTTTGCTTTGCGCACGACAGGGCTTGGGTGCACGCTCATGTACTCCTGTCTGGCTGTGCTACGTAGTGCAGACTGGCTTTGTCCTGCACCAGCTTGTACGACGGATAGTAGCCACATCTTTTTGCGCATTTTGATGCGCTACCAATCACTCAATACTAAGTGAAGTCTGCCAAGGTGTATAACCAAGTGCAAAATTTGAGGGTGGATTTTGGCTTACTTCAGCCTGTTTATTGAACTGCATCAATAAATATACACAGTAACAGTAGGAAGAAGCGCACTGATCCAAACACCCTTCTTGATTGATGTCAGCTATTGGCCAATAGCAACTGTGTATGGGAATGTGCTATATTATGAAACAAAAGGTCCAGAAAAAAGTGAGGAACAGGCTTCTGTTGAAAAGAGAGTGTTTGAGAGAAAGGTGACTTTGCGCCCCGCTTGCGAGCTCCATGCGCCGATCATGACTGCAAAACTTGGCTGAGATGTTCACAGCGTGTGCTGTCTGCTGACTGTGTTCTTTCACCAAGCTCAAGGGGTGGTTCAGGACGCCTTTAAGTACTGAAAGTAGCGACACACCAGCAAGGAGCAGAATGAAAACACAAGGAAGTAAGAAATGCAGCTCAAAGAATAAACATAGAGACTGTACAATTTTTTACATAAACATGCAGCATGGTTGAAAGCAAGATAAATGGCTGAAATTTGAAACACAGCTGAATGATGAAGCTGTTAGTATGTACGCCTCGACTGAAACACATCTCCAAGATTTAAAGCAACTGCCAGTTATTGACAATTTTGTATGGGGAGGGTGCAACAGTGAATAGGTCAAGGAAAGGCATAGGCACACTTGTAAGGTGAGGTACGAAGTGCAAAGGGTAAAGGAGATGTGTAAGGAGCATTTATGGATTGGCTGCACTTTGGAAGGAAAAAAGATGAAGCTGGGAGTAGCTTACATATGGACAAGTAGTGATAGCAGAGAACAAGATAGATCATATAGATTGGCTGCATTATAAACAATATTATTGAGTTCAGAAAATCAGGCCAGGTGATATATAGTCGGATATATAAATGCTCACATGAAGGATCTAGATGGATATAGTACTGATTACAGCGGTTCTCTAGTGCTAGATCTGTGCGAGGAACAGAACCAGGGAGAATAAATGTCATGGACAGGTAATGTGGCAATGCAGGAATAGGCAGTCATGTATTGACTACGCCTTAGTCTATGATCATAAACGATTTACGAATGACTAGGCCATACGACGATAGCCTTGGCAGTGACTATAAATGTATAACCTTAACTTTTGGGAGAGAGACCGATGCAGGACAGGAAGCAACAGCAGCATAATACTTCAAACTAAATGAAAAGCAAATAACAGACATAGCAAAAACCTAAAGAAGAAAGTGGAAGCCTTTCGTACAGCACTCTGATTGCAAGGAACTCGTAGACGTCATGCAGCATGAGATAAAACAAACATGGCTAAAAATCATTGGAGTGGAAAGAGAAAACCACACAAGTGGTGGAACAAGAAAATAAAGCAAGCTATAGAAGAGCAATAGCAGGCTTCCAGGGATCAAAAAGAAGCCAATAAATTGAGATTACACAAAGGAGAGGTACTGCTTAGATGGAACAAGTAATGGGACAACAAAAGGGTGGCAAGCGAAGTAGTGCAACAAAAAATTCAATGTACAAGTGAAAGCTGGGCGCATAACATTCGCAAAAACAATTGCATACCAAAAAGATTCTGTAATGTGATTACAACTGCGCAACTGGACACGGACTGAGTAAAAGGAGGGGACACCACACGGTGCTGTCAACTTGCCTGACTTTCCATCCTGCTGATTCTGGAACCATGTAAAGGCACTAGCAGCATGAACTACAAATGTGCAAATGTTTATAAGGGATAACGATGGCAACATCTTCGAAGGAGACGACATGCTATGGTATGACATGCTTTGGGGGCACGACACCGTTGAACGCAGGATGCTCATCGCTTTCCTAATGTTCCAGATACTGTCGTACTGGTCTTGTGCTGGTACATGCCCTACCCCAGAACCCTTTCTGCAAACCGGATAGCCTTCCCTGAAACCGCCACAATCCTGGGCTACCAGTCTGCCTCTCGTCACTGACGCCGTGAAGAAAAGTCCAGTTTCAGCGGCAGAGGCTTCGTTCACCTGACAATGCCCTATGAAAGCGACGTCATCAGTCACAAGGTCCAGCCAGGCTGTATTTAATCCGTGTGGCAAAGCTGATCGGCTGGGGCACGACACCGTTGAACGCAGGATGCTCATCGCTTTCCTAACCTTCCAGGTTAGTTACTTGCAAAATGTTAAGGAATTTTGTAGCGACAATCGTCTCTTCGCGGTGTCGTGCCCCTGCGACTTGAAATGGTGTAGAGTTGTGTGTGTACTATGAAGCTGTTGCTTTTGCACTTTTGTCCGATCTAGTCCTCTTGCTCTCTGGAGACGTTGTACTTAACTGAGGCCCCGACAGAGACACTGTTTCTTCCCTTTCACAGACGATTAAAGAACTAAAAGAAATAATTTCTGAAATACGTACCAATACAAGTGAGCTCAAAAAAGCCAACATTCTCAAAGACAACACAACAGCTGCACTGACAAAACATATTTCTGTGCTAGAAAACGACCATCAGGACGGAGTAATAGAGACTTGACAAAATGATGCCATCAAACAGCTAGCACTGCTAAAAGCTGAGAGTACTGACACAAACAACAGAATACACCGTAATAACTTGTTTTTCCTTGGACTGGAAGACAATGAAAAAGAAACATGGAAAGAGTGTGAGGAAAAAATCATCAATTTCTGCACTAGCAAGCTGGAAATGCATCTAGAACCAAGCGGTATTGAACGTGCTCATCGCATAGGCAAATACCATCGTGAAAGAAAACGTCCAATAATTATCAAGTTGGCTCATTTCAAGTCAAAGGAAAACATTTTGGCCTGTGGGTGGAAACTAGAGGCAACAAACTTTGCTATATGTGAAGATTCCGCTCCTGCTACTCACATCGCACGTTCCAAATTGTTAAATTTCATACGACCACAGGAAAACGCACCCTCCTCAATCTGTAATGGTTAGTTATCTCCCTGTAGCCAACCATCCGGTCCCCTGTCAGCCCCAGCTGCGGCGCCCCGGTGGCTCGGCTTGTGAGTCCTCGAGCCACATTGTTGGCCGCCTCATTGCCGGGGAGGGAGGAGTACGTAGGTGCCCAGATGATATGGACAACCTGCTGACTGTGGAAGTTTGCCAGGATACATTGTGATTCCGGCGAAATGCGCCCCTTTGCATAATTTAAAATGGCGGTTTTAGAATCACTGACTATTATCGTGGCCAGTGTGGAAGCCATTGCGAAAGCAATGGCCGATTCCTCAGCCACCTCGGCTCTGTTGGTTTTAATAGATCCGCTGACCTTAAGAGCACCTTTCGAGTTCACTGCAATGATAGACATATTCTGGTTAGTCGTGTACTCTGCCGCATCGACGTACACCACGTCCTGAGAGCGTTGGAATCTCCTCTGTATAGCCCTTGCCCTTTCCTCCCGCATTTCCCTGTGGTGTTCGGGATGCATGTTTTTGGGTAGCGGTGGGATAATAAGCTGCTTCCTTATGTCTTGGGGAATGTCTACTTTAGTGCCATACTGTGATGTGTATGTTATTCTAAGCTTGTTAAGTATGTGTCTGCCAGTAGATGTTTGTGTGAGTCTTTCGTATTGTGCTATCGTATGGGCTTCTATGAGTTCTTCGAGCGTGTTGTGGACACCTAAAGCTTGGAGCCTGTCATTCTATGTGTTTATTGGCAAACCTATGGCTTGTTTGAATGACTGTCTAATGGTGCCTTCGATTTTTGTCTTTTCTGCTACTTGGAGATTTAGGTAAGGGGTTACATATACTATGTGGCTAATGACAAAAGCCTGGACTAGTCGTACCAGATTGTTCTCTTTCATCCCATAATGGTGATTAGCTATTCTCTTAATTAGTATCATTGTTTGTTGTGCACTGTTTTCTAGTATTCTGATTGTTTCCCCGTTGTGACCGTTCGCTGATATGTGTAGTCCGAGGACTCTAATGCTGTCGACAATAGGTATTTGGTTGCCATTTACAAAAAGCGTGATGTTTGGTTTATCCGTAGAACTCTTTACGGCCCCTGCGTGTCGGTTGGTATAGAAGTAATTCTGATTTTTGCGGCGAGCATTTCAATCCTTTATCCACGGCATATTTCTCGACCGTATGTATGGCTGTTTGGAGAATTTCCTCTATCTGCCCATCACTTCCACCTGTTACCCAAAGGGTTATATCATTGGCATACAGGCTATGCTGTAATCCTTCTATATTTTCTAGTTCTGCTGGCAGGCCAATCATAGCCACATTAAAAAGAAAGGGAGGTAAGACTCATCCTTGTGGTGTGCCCGGGCTTCCGAGTTTTATCTCTTTGGATTTCACCTCACCGATTGTGATTTGTACAATACGGTCAGAGAGAAAGTCTTTAACATACGCATGGTTTCGTTGCCCCACTCCTAGGCCTTGTAAGTTTTCTAAAATAGCCCTGTGGGTGATATTGTCAAAGGCCTTCGTAAGATCAAGACCAAGGATCGCTTTGGTATCCAGTGTTTGAGGTCCCGCGTCTATTATTTGGTGTTTGATTTGCAACATAATGTCTTGTGTAGACAGTCTTGGTCTAAACACGATCGTGGTGTGCGGGAAAAGGCCATTATCGTCCATGTAATTAGTTAGACATGTGAGGATGACGTGCTCCATGAGCTTGCCAGCACACGACATTAACGATATAAGCCTGAGATTCTAAAGTTGAAGTTTCTTTCCAGGCTTTGGAATCATTATAACCTGGGCAGTTTTCCATTGGCGTGGAATATTACCCTGTTCCCAGCAGTTGTTATTATACTTGGTGAGGGCCGAGATAGATTCATGATCGAGATTTCTCAGGATCTTGTTGGTGATTTCATCCGGGCCTGGCGTGGTTTTCGTGTTGAGCCTGATGAGCTCCGCTCGAACTTCAGCCTCGGTTATGGGGCTGTCAAGATCCGGGTTTTCCTTACCAGTATACTGATGTTGTTTTTCTTTGGTTGTAGTATTTCCTACGTACAGTCTTTGTAGTTCCTGTAAAAGTTCTTCTTCTGTGCCTTTGTATCTGTGGATTATTTTGTGCAGCCAGTGTCATTGTGTGGACTTGCTGTTTTCCGGGTCTAAAAGATAGCACAGAAGATTCCAGGTTTTGGTAGCCCTATCTGTCTCTCCATGGCATTGCACGTGGCCTCCCAATTTTGACGGCTTAATCTATTCGCATAGTCCTCTATTTCCTTATTGAGCATGGCGATTTTCCTTCTCAGGTTTCTATTAAGTTTTTGCTGTTTCTAGCGTTTCTGCATGCTGCTTCTTGCCTCCCACATATGTAGGAGTTCGCTGTCCGTCTCCTCTATCCCCGCTTTTTCCGGAATAGTCTTAATGGCTTGTTTCACACTTTGATGAAGTTTTTTAGTCCAAATTTCGATGTCACGTATGACTTCATCAGCTTCCCCCTCCCGGATTTTGCGGAAGGAGTCCCATTCAGCAATCGTTATTTTCCTGCCTTTCTTTCTTGATGGGCCAGCGTGTACAGTTGTTGCTATAATGAAGTGATCACTACCCAGGTTTTCTTGTGTGTTTATCCATTTCGCATCGGGTGTGTTCCTTGTAAAAGTTAGGTCTGGTGTGGTGTCATTGCTCACACTGTTACCCATTCTAGTGGACGCCTGTGGATTCGTTACGAGAGTTAGACCCTCCTGCTGACCGTCTAACGGTCCTGGAAAGACAATTTTTGGCGTGTGCTATAGGCCACTGGACAGCCATCCGTCGTGCTGCTATTTACTCCGTGAAGCACTAACCGACATCACTGGCAAATTCCCTAATGCACCTATTCACCTCATTGGCGACTTCAATTACCCTAAAATTAACTGGCCTCTGCTTTCTGTGACTAACAGCTCACCATTATCAGAAGCTAAACAATTTATTGATCTTATTCTAGACTTCAACCTGCATCAGGTGATATCATGTCCTACAAGAGGGGATAATACCCTTGACCTTATGCTAACATCTTGCCCTGATAGCTTAAAGATCGTTACCATTCTAACCAGTTTTAGCGATCATAACCTCATCCATATCTGCATGACAATAGCACTTAAGAAAAGGTCACCCACAACAAAAATAATAAAAGATTACAAAGAGGCAGACTTTGACACCATAAATAACGAACAGCAAAATTTTTAAAATGATTTTCAGCAGTCTTACTTATCAAGAACTGTCGATAGCAACTGGGAGCTTTATAAGAATGTATTGCTCAACTTGGAAGCTAAATACATACGAATGGTTCTCGTGCAATTCAACTCTAACAATGAATGGTTTAATAAACAGCTCAAAGCTCTCCTTACTAAAAAGAAAAGGCTTTACGGAAAAGCCAAACTTACAAATAACTCAGAAACATGGGGAGAATACGAACTGTGCGCTAACCAATATATTCAGGAGCTCATGATAGCTTCTTTAATCA
Source organism: Dermacentor andersoni (assembly GCF_023375885.2). NCBI lineage: Eukaryota > Metazoa > Arthropoda > Arachnida > Ixodida > Ixodidae > Dermacentor > Dermacentor andersoni. The sequence goes on from NC_092814.1 coordinate 287,494,061, forward strand.
TGACCTTGTGACGATTCTACAATCAAATCCCAATAAATTCTGGTGCTCACTTTCAGTAAAGACACATACTAGACAGATTGAAATAACAGATTCGGATGGTAATCTCATTAACTCTGAGAAATGCGTGTCAGCTCTTAACGACTACTTCACCTCAGTTTTCTACAACACTAATGACGTTCCCATTGAACCAATACTGCCACTTTCAGTAAAATTAATGCCAGACATCAAGATCAACCCTGATGGCACATGTAGCCTCATTAATTCACTAAATCTAACCGCCTCAGCTGGGTGTGATGGCACTAACGCCAAAATACTTGTTAACACCAGTAACATTTCTAGCCAGGTACTACACCTAACATTTATGCACTCCTTGAAGACTGAGAACTTGCCCGACGACTGGAAAAAGGCCCATGTCAGATCAACCTTTAAGACTGGTGACCGCTCCCCCGCTATAAATTATCGCCCAATTTCTCTGACCAGCATTGCTTCCAAACTTCGAAAACATATCTCATCCAACCTAATGGCTTACCTGGAATCTATCAATTTCTTTTACCCTCACCAGCATGGCTTCAGAAAACTATTTTCGTGCGAGACCCAACTCGCCGAGTTCACCCATGACATTTTGCAATTCATGGACCTTCATTTGCAGATTAATGCCATTTTCTTGGATTACTCGAAAGCATTCGACCAAGTTTCCCACAATCACCTACTTCAAAAACTTGCGTCTATCGGAATCCCAAATAGCTTGCTTACCTGGCTTGAACACTTCTTAAAAGGGCGCACACAGTTTGCTTCTGCAAATAACCATAATTTGTCCTTTAGCAGCGTAACAACTGGTGTGCAACAATGCGCTGGATTATCGCCTCTACTTTTCCTCAGCTACATCAATGACTTGCCTGCTAACATTAAGAATAAATTACACCTTTTTGCAGATGACTGCGTCCTATATTCCCCTATAAAAGGCTCGAATGACATCACTGCACAACAATAGGATCTCGATTCCATCGCATTATGGTGCGAGAAATGGTACATGCCGCTTAACCTTACTAAATGCAAAGCTCTGTGATTCACCCGCAACCACAGCTTAACCAGTCACACCTACACAATAAATTCAGCTCCTGTCAATCATGCCCTGTCTTACAAATACCTCGGTGTTCACATGACGTCGACACTATCATGGTCAACTCATATTGACACAGTCTGTTCTAATGCTTCACGTACCCTTTTATATTTAAAACATAACCTGAAAGCCGCATCACGAGAAATAAAAAAAGCTAGCATATCTAACATTCGTACGTCCGCAGTTAGAATATGCGCCATCTATCTGGCACCCTTCCCAATCATATCTTACCTATGACATACAAGCAATACAAATCGCGCTGCTTGGTTTATAACTTCCAATTACTCTCGTGAAACCAGCATAACCGCACTAAAACGTACACTTGAACTACCATCACTTGCTTCCTGCCAGATCACCCCTCGTCTCTGATTGTTTCACACCTTTTATTACCATCCACACTCCAGGCATTCCCTGTTAAATCCACCCTTACGTACATCCTCTCGCTTAAGCCACAATCGTCCCATAGCACACATTAACACCCGATCATCTGCCACGAACATTTCATTCTTCCCTGACGCAATAACCCATTGGAACCATCTCCCAGAAGATATTGTGTCATGCACTGACAGTAAAACCTTCCCTGAAATGTCAAATAACCACATTGCTTAATTACTGATCCTACCCACCCTTACTCCAACACGATGTTCCCCTTTTTTCACAATTGTTCGTGGCTCATTTTTGTTTATTGTTGTTTCTTTACTGCTCTGTACATTTGTTCTAACATTGTCACAAGGATTAAAGCCCTCCCTTATGTAATTCTTCCGGGCCTTTAAGGTGAAAATAAATTAAATGAAGTATGAGACATTATCTGTGACAACTTTGGCAAGGAAGAAAGCATAGTCCAGACTCAACCAGTTCCAGCAACAGAGAAATGTCAGAGTTGAAAATTTAATGTATAAACCTTTTACTGGAAAAAAGCAGAAAATGTTCCTAACATCACGGCAGCAAGACTAGGTGAAATATCAGTACAGCTAATCAAACAGCTGGGTCCAGAGAGCAAGGTACAGCTGACCCGTGCTATAGAGCAAGCTACTAAAAAATTCTGAGTGGGTGTCATGAAAGCAGATCTATAAGGGCAAAGGTGATGAGGACAAGATGAGCACGTGCAGGCCACGTGCAGCTGATGCAGCTACATGCATTGCGATGATGAAAGGATTTTTCTGTGTTTTTGAGATTGCAGACATATATATTTTAATATATTTTATACATATACATTTTAAGTTTATTTAACTAAAAATTAGCAGTTATGTATTACTGAGAATGCTGCCGTGATCATGAAATCAACCAATAGCGTTGGTGGGTCCAGCTACTCTAGATCACACTGCATGACGACATTGTGGAAGCGAGAGCAAGCAATATTAACCATATTTGACAGATTGCAAATTTACTACTGTGTGCAGTGCAGTAATACTTGGCTCACATGTTCACAGCCACCTCTACGACAGATTGACATCATTTTTTTTTTACTACTAGGATTATATTTTTTTCAAGGTCCGATCGGTCGCAAAATGAAAACCACAGTGAAAATCCGATGACACTGTGTGCAGATGTGTTGTGCGGTGTCTTGATCTCTAGTATGCCTGTCGATCGCATGATGTCACAGTTGTCAAAACATGCCTCAAACAATAGAGTCTCCAACTAATTGTGAACTGTGTGCTGTCATTCAATTTCTGCATGCTGAGGGGTGCAATGCAGCCGAAATTCATCGACAAATGAGTAATGCGTACGGTACTACTGTACTTTCATTAGTGATAGCAAAGTGTAGCAATGGTGCAGGAACATTGAAGAAGGACGCACAGATGTTCATAATGCAGGCAGGCAGGGAAGGAAGCGAGTGTCAATTGATGATCTTGTTGAGCAAGTGGACCAGGTGATTCGATAAAATCATCAGTTCACAATTTCTGTGTTGAGTGAATCGTTTCCTGAAATTTCACGGTCAGCTTTCTATGCCATCGTGAGTGAGTGACTCCAGTACCACAAACTCTGTGCGAGGTGGGTTCCCAAGATGCTCACCGACTATCACAAAACACAGCGAATGGGCGCAGCCGTAACATTTCTCCAGTGCTACCATGATGAAGATCTTTTGAAGAAAATTGTCACAAGTGACAAGACATAAGTCTGTTTTGAAATGTTGGAAACGAAAAAGCGACCCAGAGAGAGGATGCATTCTGGTTCCCCGAGAGTAAAGTTCAAGTGAACCTTCTCCAACAGAAAGTGTATGGCTACTGTGTTCTGGGACAGCAATGGTGTTCCTTTGGTGAAGTCATGGAACATGGCACGACCATCACTGCAGCCTCGTACAGTGTGACTCTTGAACGTCTACGAAAGGCAATTCAGAACAAGCGAAGAAGAATAATGTCATCAGGCATTGACCTTCTTTATCACAATGTGCGGCTGCACAGTGCAGCTGCAGCAAGGACGCTCCTACAGCGTTTTCGATGTGAAGTGTTTGGTTACCCACCATACAGCCTGGTCTTGGTTCCCTCTGATTACCATCTCCTTACTCACATGAAACACTGGCTAGGAGGGCAGGAATTTGACTCAGACAATGAGCTGCAGACCAGCGTACAGAATTAGCTGAAAACACAGCTAGCTGCCTTCTATGACGAGGGTATAGGAAAGTTGGTACCACGCTACAACATATGTCTCAATCAGAGAGGCAACTATGTAGAGAAGCAGCTGGAAAGTGTATCTAAATGTTCAAAATAAAAGAGTTTTGATTTTCACTGTGGTTTTCATTTTGTGACAGATCAGACCTTCAAAAACAAAATAGCCTTCGTATGTTCAAAAAGTGTCTCGGGGCCTCTTTAAGTGAAATTGGGAATTATTATCTTTATAATAACTAGACAAGTAACCGCGTGGTATCACTTCAACAGCAATTCATATCCATAGTCAAGCGCTATAAATACCTGGTTGTATACATAAACAAAGGAACGACCTACTCAAGCATCCACCAAGATAATCTAAAAATGAAAGGGAAGCAGAATGCAGCAATAATTAAAGATAGAGCACTTTGGGGCTACAGTGAATACAAGGTGGTGCAAGGAATTTGAAAAAGTGTAATGGTTCAAGCGCTAATGTTTGCAAATGCGATTTTGTGCTTTAAATCAGAAATCTTGTCATCATTGGAAGTTAAGCAAAGGTCGGTGGGCCAATTGGCATTGGGGCCCCACGGTAAAAGCACAAATGGGGTGCGCAAGGTGACATGGATTGGGCTTCTTTTGAAGTCAGAGAAACGCAGAGCAAACTTAGTTTTAAAGGAAGACTAAGGAACATGGGTGAAAGGAAATGGCTGGCTAAAGTGTCCAAATATTTGTAGTTACCTCAAAAGCATGGACACGGAATGGAGGAAGAGGTCAAGCAAGTTGGCAATCAAGTACAGGGTTATTGAAAGTGTAAGCAGGCAGCCAGGAGTCACCAAAAAGCATAGAGTTAATATAACCAACTCTGGAGGAAAAGCTCCCCGTAACGCCCATACATTTAAATAGCCAACCGCAAGGGCACCGCCATGTTGTTCCTCTGTGCAGGCGCCCAGGCGCAGGCAACGAGGTGAGATTCAGACGAGATGGGCAATCAAAGTGGTCCAGAGCCTTCCTCAGTACGGTGATGCCATCTAGTTCAGGCACCTGCAAACGCATTCTTTCATGTACTGTGCATATTACATGAAAATTTTATAAATCCGATCTTTCCGAAAAATATACGAAATGAACTTTACACGTTGTCCATACGTATGTGCTATGTGTTAATGCTTGTTTTTGCCTAATATTTTTAATATTATAGCTTTACAAAAATGAGTCGTAGCAACATGGCAGCAACTTGAGGCTCAGCTGTTCCTCTAGGGTTAGTATATTAACTCTATGTCAAAAAGAAAGTGAAAGAAACAGACATGGTAAATTTGGATGCAAAAGACAGAAGCAAAAAGCCCGTGGAGATTTATGAAAACAGCAAGAAAGAAATTGGCAGGGAAAATCTGTGGGATATAATGCAAAGGGCAGTGCCTTGCCATTTGTGGGTATACAGTTGCGAACCATCCCGAATTCAGCGGGAGAGTTCCTACTTCTGAGTAAAGTTCCCCAGTTCTTACTTGACTCAGTCGGACAAGGCCAAATGTTCCAAATTTTGATTGTTTTCTGTTGAATAAGAATGAATATAAACCAGAACGATAAACAGATAGCTCACTTTCATATGTGCCAGAAAACTTGGTAAGAATTCTATGTAATTAAGGTTACCTCACATTTACCTTTGAGTCGCCGATGATGCTCAAGCAGCAGTTTTGTCAGCCGGTCTGCCACTGTTTTGATAGAGTGTGACAGCATATTAGCTCACATTGAGTAGTTCCTTAGCCACCTCTGAAATTCAGAAAACATTGATCGGCTGATTCAGCCAGCACAAATGACTACTTAAATTAGAATAGCAAAATAATGGTACATTGGCCTGTCTTGGGAATATTTGCGCGTTCTAAGAAGGCCATTCTACCTTTTGACTCCTCTCACACCAAACTGGTGAAATGGGTATAGCTTCGTCATGCCTCAAGTCATCCCTGACCAAGTCTTCTGCACAGAGGGTCGGTCATAGTTTTGACCTACAAGTGTCTCGTTTGAAAGCCTCGCGATTCCCTTCGAGTGTGCTAGTCGCAGTTGGTTCAACTCTTTTAAAGAAGCTCCAGGCTCCACCCAATGCTATGCCACGCCAGAGGGCAAATAGGTTTGTCGTGATGCCATATGTCCACACGATTTCACACAACCTAAAAAGGATCGGGCAAAAACAAGGCATTGACTTAATTTTCACAGCTCCTCTTAAGCTCGTCTCAATCGTGGGGAGGTAATTATGGTATAAAGAAACTTCAAAGATTAAATGTGACGACGAGAAAAGAGACTGGTAAGTTGAAGCCTAAGAAGATGGGAACTGGATGAAAAATACCTGTCAGAGCGATGATAAATGAAGCGTACAGCTTTCTTCTGGACAGATTCAATTTTGTTGATGTCAGATATTTTGTGTGGTTTCTATACGGCAGAGCCATACTCCAGTATTGGATGAACCAGTGTCTTATAAGTGAGGAGTCATGTGCTAAGTGGGGCTGAAAGTAATGTGCATTGCAAGTTCCCTAACCTTCTAAGTGCATGGTGGCACATGAGTTCGATGTGATGCGACCAAGAAAAATCCTGAGTGAATAGAAGACCTAGATATTTATACTGTGAAACATCTCCTAGAGGGCAGCAATTATACGAATAGGTAAACGAAGAAGGGAAAGAACGTTTGGCAAATGACATAGATACAGTTTTTCAGAAGTTGATTTGCATCTGCTAAGTATCACACCATGATTGAGATGATGCAAATGAATCATTAAGGATAATGTGATCATGAGGAGTTTTAATCGTATGATACAAAACACTATCTGCATACATGCGGATTTTAACAGGACTATTACTTTGTAGTTCATCTATGGAGATCAAAAACAGAAACGGACTTAATATTGAACCTTGAGGCACACCAGACATTACATTGCAAGTGGAGGATTGAGAAGACCTAAAGGGTATGTACTGAGGCCGATTGGATAAAAAAGAGGAAGTCCAGTTAACTAATGCTTGGTTGTTAAGAATAACAGTGATCTTTTTCAACAATTTGGAGTGTGACACAGTGTTGAAAGCTTTTGAAAAATCAATTTGATCTCTTGCATCGAGGGCCTGGATGATATCATGAGTGAATTAACTGAGCTGGGTTGTGGTGCTAAATCCACGTCGAAAACCGTGTTGAGCATCAGATGAAACATTATTAGGCTCTAGAGTTTTCAACGATATGTTTGTAAATGATGTGTTCAAGTATTTTGCAAGAATGAGATGTTATAGAGATGGGTCTGTAATTTAGTAAGGACTGCTTATTCCCAGATTTAGCGGTTTTCCAGGCAAAAGAGAGAACAGCCGACGTCGAGAGAGATTTCTGAAAAATAGCAGTTAAATATTTACTAGTCCATAAAGAGTATCTAAAGAGGAATGCATTGTCTAGCTATATTGTTGGGACTACCTTTCTTTTTTGGATCCAGTTTTAAAATCAAATTCAGCACACTCTGGTTCGAAACAACAATGTCGTTAATAGAACCATGCGGAACTTCCAACCAAGTGGCTCTATAAAAGGAGGAACAATGGAGTTATTAAGTGTAAAAACAGATTTAAAGGAACTATTAAATGCATTTGCAATCATAGAAGTATCACTTGTAACTGTCATTTACTTCAAAAGTATCAGTACATAGTAGATTCTTTTGGCAGGACAGAGCTCCAAAATTTGCGTGGATTATTTCTAAGCAAGCCTGGAAGCATTACCTGCAAGTAAAAATCACAAGCAGCATTGGTTTTGCTTCGAAGTTCCTTTTTAAGAGCAATGAATTGTGCAGTAAGAACAGAGTCACCAGTACGTTTAGTAAGCCGCAAACGTCCAAGCTGTCGTGACAGGTGCAAACTTTCCCGTGCGATCCAAGGCAGCTTTGAATTTGTCTTTTTTGTTTTTAACGGTACTGAGATGTATTCCTTAATTATATGCACATGCACTTGCCATCTCCTGTCACAGTGTGAGCACCGATGTGCCTAACAAGTGTGCTGGCAGGCCTTCAGAGCTTTTTCAGATGTGCCTGTGGCGATTTGAGCCCGTAAGGGCAGTAAAAGAGATGCATTCATTTTTTTCGAACTGACCGATTTTTCGGACGTTTTCATGGCCTCTAGGGAGTCTGAAAAATTGGACGTCGACTGTAAAACTGACTAAGAGGATGCTTCAAATGGTCCTTGGGGCGAACGCGCGGTGGAAGGACAACGAAAACAGAAAGGACCTACGCACTGAGGAAGGATTGGGAAAGGAACTGTGCCGCCGCTTCTTTGAAGGAGATTGATCTCAAAAAACAAACTGTTGGCTGACGCCGAGATACAGGTGTCCCTCATCCAAACCAAAATAAACTCTTTAAAGCAGTGAAATGCAGCACTGAGGCATTGTGCAGGGGCTGAGAGTATGTCGGGACAGTTCAGGTTGACTTACCAACTGTTGAGAGGGAATCTCACTTGTGAGAAAGTTCGGGCCTCATACATATGAGCTTGCTATCAGTTGATAGAAATAGCTCATATTCAAAAATATTTGCTTCTGTATCTATCTGCTTTTTATTTGTATTTGAGAATGTTCAACTCGATTTGCAATGGGTTCTACCATGATCTTTTTGAAGATATTCGCTGTGCATTTTACTAATCCCTCACTTCTGTTTTCTCTTTGAATAAAATAAACACTACTCCTTACTATTAAAACTGGATTAAGTGTTTTTTTTAAATTTTTAACGTGCTTACTAGGGAGTGACAGCATCGGCCGATATGGTGTCAGCCCGTCTTGACATAAAACAAAGTTCTGTATCACTCAGGAAATTTTGCAAAGGCACTCAGGGAAAACCTGGGAAACTCAGAAAATTTGTAAATGTCAACTTGATAGACACCCTGAGAAAGCCAAGACACAGTTGAATTAACATGTACGGTAGAGAATGTCTTGTCTATTAGGATTCACTGACACCTCTTGGGGTCAATGCAATGCCGTGAAGAGGCTCGAATGGCTGAAGCATGCTGCCTCCATGGAGTTAACAGGACAAAGTAATGCGAGACAGACGGGACAATCGCCTTACCTTTTCCTGTCTATTGTGCTTCATCGTACTAAATATGCATCACCAACTGGCCCAAAATTCTACTCTTCTGGAGTAAACAGACTAGGTCCCCACACTTAAGTGCACAACACACCCCTCCATTTCGGGCTGTAATAATACTGAATGCAGAAACCTTCACATGAAAGAAAGGTGCACCTATGAAAAAGTACCAATGTGCACATTCGCTAACACGATAGCAACTGCAAAATGGCAATTGGAACCACATTATCACAGGTAGGCATTCTCGTATTTAGGTTAGGTAAAGGCACGAGCAAGCTTCCAGTACAGGTAAATAGGTACAGGTACAAGGTACTGGGAGAAAAAAGAGTGCCATGGACAAACCTTGAATCCAGTTGGATACCAGTTCACAAATTGAATGCTTCATTTCTTAATGGTAGCAATGAGTGCGTTGACATCTTTCAGGGTCACAACACCTCGGTAAAGCGTACGGCAAGTCATGCATTTTTCATCACGACTGTCACACTTCACTACCTGGTTGGCTGGCCCGAAGCAATTGTTTGCGATTTCGGCAACTCTTAGTTATTCGTGGTGAGCTATTTCAGATGAAAATGACTGGGGTATATGTTACCAGTTGAAAGTGGATCCTGAAAAGAGAGAGACTATGCAAATAGCAATCTAGTCAATGTAGGTGAGAATATTCTGCATCCTGCAGTTCGCACATGTACAAAAAATGCTGTGGTTTGTGTTTGACAAAACAGCATGGAGATGCATATTGTTCAAGAAAACCTGCATTGCACTACACAGAACTAGCAGTGCAGTATGAAAAACTGCTTGTGGAGCACTGAGGCTGCATCGACTAGGTCATTTCGATGCGCAGAATTGCAGTATACATTGTCCTGCTACAGCTACGACCTATGCAAATCTCTGCTGGAGCCAGCTGTTTCACGTGCCCTGGTTGAAGATAGCGCACCATTTTCACCTTTTGTGTTGCATTAATTTATGCCGAATACACTATAACCGCGTTTATACATTTCCGTTACGTACATTTTCGCGGCGCCAACGTTCGCAATCGAGGGCACAAAAAATTACCCAATAGAGTTACTCTCATATTTTACTACTTCATAAGTTCCCTGAACACACGATTTTTCGGCACCAACGTTCAGTACGTTGCCAAACTGCGATCGTATGACACGTTTTCCTGCCGCTAGATCCCATGTAAACAAGAAAGTGCGCGAGGCGCGCGCGATCGAGAAGAGTATATCTAGCCCCGTTTACATGAATGCGACAGTGGCGCATCGCATTGCCAAGCGCATTTGGGAAAGGCGATGCGACGCCGTTTACATGTAGCGCACGAACTCTCGCGAGAACCTAGCGCCACATGTCAGCCACCAACGTGCACTCGGCCCACTACCGGAAACCAGTTACAGAGGAAGTCGGCTGCACATCCTTTATACGACACCATGTGGCGCTATGTTCTCGTGAGAGTTCCTTAGTGAGAGTTAATGCGCTACATGTAAACGGCGTCGCATCGCCTTTCCCAAATGCGCTTGAAAATGCGACGCGCTACTGTCGCATTCATGTAAACGGGGCTAAACGGCACTCAGCCACCAACATGCACTCGGCCCACTACCGGAAACCAGTTACAGAGGAAGTCGGCTGCACATCCTTTATACGACACCATAGCCCCGTTTACATGAATGCGACAGTGGCGCATCGCATTGCCAAGCGCACTTGGGAAAGGCGATGCGACGCCGTTTACATGTAGCGCACGAACTCTCGCGAGAACCTAGCGCCACATGTCAGCCACCAACGTGCACTCGGCCCACTACCGGAAACCAGTTACAGAGGAAGTCGGCTGCACATCCTTTATACGACACCATGTGGCGCTATGTTCTCGTGAGAGTTCCTTAGTGAGAGTTAATGCGCTACATGTAAACGGCGTCGCATCGCCTTTCCCAAATGCGCTTGAAAATGCGACGCGCTACTGTCGCATTCATGTAAACGGGGCTAAACGGCACTCAGCCACCAACATGCACTCGGCCCACTACCGGAAACCAGTTACACAGGAAGTCGGCTGCACTTCCCTTATACGACACCATAGCCCCGTTTACATGAATGCGACAGTGGCGCATCGCATTGCCAAGCGCATTTGGGAAAGGCGATGCGACGCCGTTTACATGTAGCGCACGAATTCTCGCGAGAACCTAGCGCCACATGGTGTCGTATAAGGGAAGTGCAGCCGACTTCCTGTGTAACTGGTTTCCGGTAGTGGGCCGAGTGCACGTTGGTGGCTGAGTGCCGTTTAGCCCCGTTTACATGAATGCGACAGTAGCGCGTCGCATTTTCAAGCGCATTTGGGAAAGGCGATGCGACGCCGTTTACATGTAGCGCATTAACTCTCACTAAGGAACTCTCACGAGAACATAGCGCCACATGGTGTCGTATAAAGGATGTGCAGCCGACTTCCTCTGTAACTGGTTTCCGGTAGTGGGCCGAGTGCACGTTGGTGGCTGAAGCCCCGTTTACATGAATGCTACAGTGGCGCATCGCATTTCCAAGCGCATTTGGGAAAGGCGATGCGACGCCGTTTACATGTAGAGCATTAACTCTCGCGATAACATAGCGCCACATGGTGTCGTTTAAGGGAAGTGCAGTCGACTTCCGGTGTAACTGGTTTCCGGTTGTGGGCCGAGTGCACGTTGGTGGCGGAGTGCCGAGAAACCGACAGTTTTAGTTTAGCGTACGCAACTTATAGCGTACGCTATACGCTATACTGTAGTGTACGCGAAGCAGCGCACGTTTTTTACAGTTTTAGTTGGCCAGCGAGATCTTCGGATTTCAGAGGCCATATGCCGTCGTTGCGGCTATTTTCCGACTATCGCGATAGGTAGCGCTGACATATCGAATGTTTCTTTCGTTAGGCTTCGACTCGTTCGAAACGAGCAGCGATCTCGAAAACACCACAAGAATATCCATAATACTCTGTCGTCGAAGCGGCCTGAGACTAAGCGAAAGCCGTTTACACAATCATTTGCTGCGAACGAAGTGCATTTTACAAAAGCAACGCCAAATTTAATTCGAAGCGGGCAGCCGGGACCGCCGCCATGTTGGTGGCTAATTCCTTCCCATCATTCCTAATGCGACGATCCTGCGTTTACATGCTCCGCGAGAGTCGACTCGCGCCCGTAAATCTACCCTCGCCTGGCGCATTAATGCGATGCGCCTTCCTAGCGCATTACTGCTGTTTACATGAATGTGATGCGCTAGAAATGCGATGCGATGCGACACTGTCGCATTCATGTAAACGCGGCTTGAGTGCGCCGTTTAGCCCCGTTTACATGAATGCGACAGTGGCGCGTCGCATTTTCAAGCGCATTTGGGAAAGGCGATGCGACGCCGTTTACATGTAGCGCATTAACTCTCACGAGAACATAGCGCCACATGGTGTCGTATAAAGGATGTGCAGCCGACTTCCTCTGTAACTGGTTTCCGGTAGTGGGCCGAGTGCACGTTGGTGGCTGAGTGCCGAGAAATAGACAGCTTTAGTTTAGCGTACTCAATTTATAGCGTTCGCTATACGCTGTAGTGTAGCTTCCCCGAAGCAGCGCACGTTTTTTTTACACTTTTCGTTGGCCAGCGAGATTTTCGGATCTCGGAGGCCATATGCCGTTGTTGCGGATATTTCCCGACTCTAGCGATAGATTGCGCTGATATCTCGAAACTGGTAGCGAGAGCTTGGTGGCGCAAGCCACCGCCCCGTTCCAAAGGGGACGCTCATAACATCCATCCATCCATCCATGATGTCAGCAAGTATGCGGCCTGTGGGGTGGGCAACACAGCAACAAAGAAGGTCAAGCGGAAAGTCAGACTGAATTAATCTCATGGGTGGCGGCAATGAAAGAGAAACCTCCCATGAGTAACTACTTAAGAGGAAAAAACGAAATCAGGAAAGAAACCATTTATGATAACTCAAAGGGAAGCTCATTACTTTTCGAAGCGAGATCGGGATGCCTTAGAACACGCACCTATAAAGCGAGATATAAGAACGAAGAAGAAGCATGTGCTTGCTGCGGTAAAGCTAGGGAAACGACGGAGCATATTTTATTAGAATGTGAAGACGTCTACCCAGCGGTCGATTTAGGCACTACTGGCCTCCTTCAAGCCCTTGGGTTCAGCGGGAGCAGTGGTAAAGCAAACAGGTCCGTAATAGACATTAGTAAGAGGCGATTGGAGGATTGGTGGAAGTAGCGGAACGACAAAAGACGGAGACGTACAAAAGCACAGTTCGCAATAGGGGATCAGAGAATTTGGACGTGGTAGTTCATAGTGTTTTTTTTTTCTTCTTTTTTCATTGGTTAGCCTAGGTAGGATATTAGACAGCATAATAGCAAGAGCTTGGTGGGGCAACCCACCGCACCGTTCCAAAGGGGATGCTCATAACATCCATCCATGATAGTGTTCCTGTATATGCTCCGGGAGCATATACATGAACACTATGTCTACCTTCCTCCAGCTCCTCGGGGCGGCGGTCCTGTCGTCCAATAGACCGTTTTATTGAGGGCGCCGCCGATGGAGGGTTAGATAATATGAGCGTCCCCTTTGGAACGGGGCGGTGGTTTGCGTCACTAAGCTCTTGCTATTATACTGCCTAATGTCCCACCTAGGTTAAAAAAAAGAAAAAAAAAAAGAACCCCACGATGAACTCCCACAACCAAATTTTCTGACCACATATTGCGAACTTTGCTTTTGTACGTCTCCGTTTTTTGTCGTTTCCCTACTTCCACCAATCTTCCAATCGCCTCTTATTAATCTCTATTGCGGACATGTTTACTTTTCCCCGGCTCTCGCTGAACCCATGGGCTTGAAGGAGGCCAGTGGTGCCTAAATCGACCGCAGGGCAGATGTCCTCACATTCTAATAAAACATATAAATAAAAACTTTGGGCGCTACAAACACGAAAGATGTAGAGCAAGAAACACACACCACGCGCGCTCACTTACAACTGATGTTTAATGCAGGCATGGAAAAATACATATATAGAAAGTGGACGCTTCGCGCATGTCATATGTGCATTGGCCAAACAGGCAGATGTGTCAACATATGCCTAAGAGCACACAGAAATTCAATAAACGGCGCGCCATCTTCTCATCTCGCCTTACATTGTAAATCATGTCTGTCTAAACCCTTCCTCGAAAACACAGTAATTTTGTTCTGTCACCCTAACCAAACCACACGAGAAATCTCGGAAGCCTATCATATCGCCAAAACTGCCGCGCTGTGTGTAACCATATTACTACATGATAAAGAATTCAATTTTATTAATCGATATTCACACGCGCCTTAGACGCATGCTGTTTTTATACCTCGTCTTGACATGCCTGAAGCGTCCACTTTCTATATATGTATTTTTCGCTACGTGCATTGAACATCAGTTGTGAGTGAGCGCGTGTGGTGTGTTTTTCTTTCTCTACGTCTTTCGTGTTTTTAGCGCTCTAAGTTTTTATTAATATGCGTTACCAACTAGCCCACCTATCCATCCTTTTGTAATAAGACATGCTGCATTGTTTCCCTAGCTTTACCGCAGCAAGCGCATGCTTCTTCCTTCTTATATCTCGCTTTATATGTGCGTGTTCTAAGGCATCCCGATCTCGCTTCGAAAAGTAATGAGCTTCCCTTTGAGTTATCATAAATTGTTTCTTTCCTGATTTCGTTTTTTCCTCTTAAGTAGTTACTCATGGCAGGTTTCCATTGCCGCCACCTATGAGATTATTTCAGCCTCTCTGACTTTCCGCTTGACGTTCTTTGTTGCTCACCCTACAGGCCGCACACTTGCTGGTAAGCTTCCTAGTTCTTTTCCCCCACTGTAAATGAATGTTATACAAATATTTTGCGCCATTTTGCGATCACAGCGCCGTCTATCGTCCGGTGCCATGCTGGTATGTGGGATCGCGCTTGAGAGTGCACGGCGAACGTGCTGTTGACGACGAGTGGCGAGTTTTCGCGTTTTCCCGAGAGGTGTCAGCAAGTTGCTTTGATTGCGAAACTTCATAACGTGTCTTCACGAAGCTTTTAGCTTGGACCCGCCGTGGTTGCTCAGTGGCTATGGTGTTGGGCTGCTGGGCACGAGGTCACGGGATCGAATCCCGGCCACGGCGGCCGCATTTTGATGGGGGCGAAAACACCCGTGTACTTAGATTTAGGTGCACGTTAAAGAACCCCAGGTGGTCGAAATTTCCGGAGTCCTCCACTACGGCGTGCCTCATAATCAGAAAGTGGTTTTGGGACGTAAAACTCCATAATTTAATTTAATTTTTTAAAGGGCCCCTCACCAGGTCTGGCCATTTTGAGCTGACAAGCCGAGAGCATACATTGCGCGATAACCATCGTGTCTGCAAAGTATTACTTCGCTACGCGCCGAGGAAAGACCTGAAATTTCAAACCGAACGCCGTTTTCCCTTTCCTCCTCCTCGCGACCGCCGCGCTCCAAGCTGGACGGTGACGTATTGTGCCCCTGCGCCTACGTTAGTCGTGTCCGCAGTGTGACGTCGCTCGTGGTGACACGTTACTTCGATAATTATTCAAGACATCCGTTATCTGTACGATCTGTTGCTTGAATTGACGAATTAGAAATCATAAAACGCACAAACGGAATGTCTGCGTGTTCTTTGTTTTATTTCGCACCGAAGGAAGATAGATGGTACTTCCGCTTTGTCTGCTTGTTCCCACGGTCACGGCCGCTCAATGGAAACGCACTTGGTTCGGCCCGTCGCGTCGCGCCGGTTTTACTGGGTGAGGGCGTGATGCGAAAGTTGACAGTTTCCGCCGTCGGGGCGCCACTGCTCCGGGACGCTTTGCAGGAGGAAGAGCGCCCGAGCGCCGCAGAGCCAGTGAGTCTCACGCGTCGCAGCGGGTTTCTTTATGATATACGACTGCGCTGCTGGATCTGCGCACGTGTGTGATCGTGTACGGTGTGAACAGACGTTAGCACAGACGGTGCCATGCCGCGCAACTGCTGTGTGCCGCTGTGCAGCACCAACGCAAGGAAAGATCCGACGATCCGATATGAATTTCCGTGCGATCTTCAACGGCGGGCAGCATGGTTGAAGAACATGGTTTCGCCATGTTTGGCGAAAACAGCCGTTAAACTTCCCATTCAGGATGGTGAAACTTGTCTTGCCAGCTGCCATCTCATCTGCAGCCAGTGAGCTCTCGAGTGAGCTTGAATTCATCACTATGTGGAGTGAGCTAGTAGCTGACATAGAGTTAGCACCAATTGCATACGTGGCCGGCTACGTTGCACGTGCATGTGAGGAAAAGGTACAGTTGTTTTACAAGTTTAAAAAAATGGATTAGGCGTGCATTCTTTTGTCCTTTGTTTAAGCGACTAATTCACACACACACACACACACACACACACACACACACACACACACACACACACACACACACACACACACACACACACACACACACACACACACACACACACACACACACACACACACACACACACACACACACACACACACACACACACACACGCACACGCACGCACGCACACACACACGCACGCACACACACACACACACACACATTGAAATATGTCTGTGGTTGATTTCATTACGAATATAATAGATTATGTTCTTTTAGTACCGTTTTTCAAGCTAAATTGTTATGCTCGTCTTCAGGTGGCTTGTAATTCCTGCAAACTCCTTTTTCAAGCAGCGAGGCCAGCTGAAGCAAATTTATAGATTGATCCACAACGTTGATGATGGATGGCTAAGGTACCCAACAATAGAAGCAGTTGGCCTGTGTAAGCTTGTATGCACCTTGGTCACCAAGGTCATGAAGTGCTCAGACGTGAGACGAACCAGCAGGCTATGCAACACCTCGATGTCAGCACTACTTCCTCATTTCACACAATGTCCGGCGCTGACTTGTGAAAAAGAGGATCGCAACCACGCTGAGGACCTCTGCAGAGTATTCTTGAGCAAGCTCATAGGACCATTGTTGACGAACTGGGCTAGCAACCTGAATTCGACAGTGGAAAAAATTTTGCTTACACATAAATCTCTCTCGAGGAAAGTTCTGCGCTTGTAACGCTTTCAGATTCTGTGTACATGAACTTTGAAATGAAAAGAAAAACTGGACTCAACCTACTGACTTCTGGCTTTATTGTTTTCTTTCCGACCCTTGATGTAGGCTAGTAGTGCCCATTTGCAATATATTTCCCGCACATACCCGTGAACCGGCTGAACTATAATGCAGTACATTTCTGCATGTCCAGAAACGTAAAACAGCGTTAATCATCGGCTCTAATTGTGGACCAGACTGGTCAGAGTTCGGACTTCTTAAAACGAGCATTTTTATGCTAACCAACAAATTATATGCAATAAGTTAATATAGCGGATAACCGGCTTCGTGTGTGTCAAACGCTCGAAGAAGCGCACCTAACATAGGTGACTTTCGACACAAACTGTCGCTGACAACTGCAGCGATGCTGACGTACTGCTATCAGTAGCAAATCGCCAGTTGACATTACCATTCATATTTTGTGAAACACCGCTACACAGCTCTTTATCGGAACAAGTCAAGCGCTGACCGCGCGGCCGCGGCGGGCGGAGCACAGCTCTCCCCCCGCAACTGTCCCGGAGCAGTGGCGCTGCGGCGGTGGCGATGGGAACTAGGCGCGTCACGCCTCTGGCCGCGCCACGGTCGTGCGGTCACGTGCGTACACTCTTAGGCAAAGTTAAACCCGTTTGGGTGTATCCCTGCCATACAACAATAATAGTCATCTGCCTTGCTTGCATTTCCTTTCTTGAAAACGCCGCGCCCGCTACTTTCCTATCGGGAATGCTATGTCATGCTGATAACGCGCATGCCGTTCGTTACTTGGAAGTACCGGGTTCGCAGCGTTAAAGAAAGGAAATGCGGACAAGACAGATGACGTTTATTGTTGTGTGGCAAGATACGGCTCAAAGGGTGTAAACTTTTTCTTAGAGCGCATGTCATTTTCTACCGTGCTCCAGCGCCCGTGATCATGCTCTGCGATCCGCTTGTTCTGCCTCAGTATTCGTGTAGTACTGAATTATACCGCTATTCATGTTTCCTTGTGATCAGCGCGCAAAATAGTGTGCTGCGCCAACGAGACAACAGCTCGCGCGCGACGCCGTTAGCGAAAATGCGTAGCGCCGAGGAAAAAAAAAGAGCGTGGAGAAAAAAAAGAAATGAAGGCGGGGCCTGTGACCTATGCATCACCCTATCCTCGAGGTGTGATATGGGAGAACGCGGGGAAGGAATTTCGCTTGCGAAGGCTAGACGGGGCGAGGGGAGAGAGCCTCTGCGTGGCAGTGGAGCCCGCCTGCTGAAATCATGGGTTCGCGGCACTGAAATATTTCTATCTCGACTATTAATGAGCCGATTTGAAAAATTTTTGCGGCAGAACGCTCCCTAGAAGACAGGTAACAACTTCTAGCGTGTAACCAAAATTTGCTATGGGGCCTGGTGAGGGGCCCTATGGGACCTGGTGAGGGGACCTCCACCGCGGGTCGGCTCTGTGTTGCAGAATCTTCGGGGTCGGCCCACGTACGAGGAGCGCTTAACGCCTGCTTCACATCCGCCAGAGGTAGGCCCGGCATTGCACTACCTTCGGGATCGGTCCACGTATGGTGAGTGCTTAACGCCTGCTTCCCTTCCGCCGCGGGTCGGCCCGGCATTGCACTACCTTCGCGATCGGTCCACGTGTGGGGAATGATAACGCCTGCTGCACCTCCGCCGCGGGTAGGTCCAATGTTGCACTACCTTTGGGTTCGGCCCACGTGTGGGGAGTGCTTAACGCCTGCTTCACCTCTCCCGCGGGTAGGCCCGGCATTGCACTACCTTCGGGATCGGCCCACGTATGGGGAGTGCTTAACGCCTGTTTCACCTCTGCCGCGGATCGGCTCTATCACTATCACTATCTTCGAGATGGGTCCACGTATGAAAGAGAGAGAATGAACTTTAAGGAAAAGGATGGCTCACTGGCCTAAGCACGGGTGTGGGTTAATGGTGGGGATCATAAAACAAAGAAATATAAAAAGCAAAATAAAATAAAAGGAAACAACAACAAACAAACAAAACACTACACGTTGATAACCTGCCGGCCAAGCCGGCCTCGCGCACAAACTCCCTAAAGAGTTGATAGTTCGCCGGGCGTTGAACTGAGGGGGTGGCGTGGTCCATACCTCCAGTGAGGTAATGTCGCATCCTTTGACTCGAGATCCAGCGACTCAACCGCAGGATTTATCCTCCGCCTCACAGAAAGCTCAGCACTGAAGATGCCGTAGCTCTCCGACTTATTCAGACCAACACATTTCCAAACCTACACAGATACAGTAAAATGTTCCCACATACGAGGTGTGACACAAAAGAAACGAGACTAAGTGCGTAGCTTGAAAAAAGATTGCAGTTGGCAACAACTGTTTTGCTTACGTCATCCCACACACCTCCTCTTTTCATGCGCCCAGTTTCGACGGAACCAGTCACGCCAGTTGGAAGAGCTGCGTCATTGAGTGAACACGTGCAACAACTGCCTTCTGCCGGAAAAATGTCTGGTGGAAAAACCGAACAGCGAATCAACATCAAGTTTCTTGTGAAACTTAATAAATCAGCCACGGAAACATTTCAAATGTTAAACGAGGCTTATGGAGATGAAACTTTGTCTCGTGCCCGTGTGTTTGAATGGCATAAGCGGTTTTCAGGGGGAAGGAACAGTGTGGAAGATGATGAACGTGCTGGGCGCCCAAGGTCAGCGATTACAGACCAAAACATTGCCAAAGTTCGTGATGTGATCCGTGGTGACCGAAGATTAAGTGTTCGTGCAGTGGCGCAGTTGGTTAACTTGGATAGGGAAGCTGTTCGGCGCATTTTAACGGATGAATTAGAAATGAGGAAGATTTGTGCGAAGGTTGTTCCAATAGTTCTCTCCGATGACCAAAAACAGTGCCGTAAAGACATGTGTGTGGACATGTTAGCATTGCAAACGAGCCAAATTTGTTGTAATCTGTTGTAACATGTGATGAGACATGGGTTTTTACCTATGACCTAGAAAGTAAGCGCCAGTCAATGCAGTGGAAGTCTCCAGGATCCCCAAGACCCAAAAAAGCACGCATGTCAAAATCAAAATTCAAGGCAATGTTAATTGTCTTCTTTGACATTAATGGAATTCTTATGATTGAGTGGGTTCCCAGAGGTCAGACTGTTAATCAACACTACCACATTGAAGTACTAAAAAGACTTCGTGAAAAAATTAGGAAGAAGAGGTCACAGTTGTGGAGTGATGGATGGCTGTTGCACCAGGACAATGCACCCGCTCACACGGCCCTATCTGTCAAGCAGTTTCTGACCAGCAAAAACATTACTTTGATGGGGCATCCTCCTTATTCACCTGATTTGGCTCCATGCGACTTTTTTTATTTCCTGAAGTTAAATCTTACTTAAAGGGAACCCATTTTACCTCACTTGAAGAGGTTCAGGCAAAAACGGAGAATCTCCTGAAGGGCCTTCCAAAAACCTCGTTCCAGAACTGTTACCAGCAATGGCAGCACCGAATGCAGAAGTGTGTGAATGCTGAAGGGGACTACTTTGAAGGTGATAATGTCGCAGAGAACTGATTCAGTAAGTACAATAAGTTACTGGACCAGTCTCGTTATTTTTGTGTCACACCTCGTACATATCGCGGCGTCTGCCCCTGGTGCGGCGACACACGCCGTACACTCTTTCACATCTCGTGGGGGTGCGGGGGCAAACCTCAACACTTAAAGACGCCTAGTACGTCATTTGAGCGGTGGGAGGTACAGGTGACCGGCGATACCCTGGCGGGACAAGAAGCTCTCGTCCAGCAAGTACGTCGAACAGCCATGGCCAGTGGAGTCCTGGAATGAGGACACCACCCACTCGACCTCAAGAGCAACCACCTCGATGGTTCGAATAAATGTTTTCTCTCTCTCTCTCTCTCTCTCTGTGTGTTTGTCCTTACTATCGCGAGTCCTCCGGGCCAGTCCCACATTAGGCGCCTGACTGTCGGACGAGCACCGATGTCGCACGTACTGCGCGTCACTGGTGGCGACGTCATGTTCGGCTCCGTTTCTTCGTCCTCCCCGCAGCAGGCGTTGTCTCTGATGGCCTCGCGTCTTCCTTGAAGCGGCGTGCGCGCGCCACTTAGCGAGGACGTCTTCGGTGAGTGCTGCGCCCGTCCTGGCTTTGTGCACCAGGACTTGCGCGGCCCGAGGAAGCCCCTTCGGCAAAGGGTGGGCATTGTGTAGTACCTTCGCCTTCAGCTCCCGTTTCGCTTGCAGTTTGAGTCGCTCGCGCTCCTCCTCCGGGTCCAGTGGCGCACCACCTATTTCTAGAGCGGGGAGGGGGAGGGGGGGACAAACCGCAGACAATCTGACCTTTCGCTCTCTCTCTCTCTGTGTCTATATATATATATATATATATATATATATATATATATATATATATATATAGTGGGTTTCTTCAAAGTTCAGCACGCGGGACCCGACGTAACATACGCAGGAAAGAGACGGCGAACTTTTAGGAAGACTTATTTACTGAACGTTTTCGGCTGGTGGACCAGCCTTCTGACGAAGGCTGGTCCACGCCCCCCCCCCCCCCCCTCTCTCTCACCTACACTCAATTTCCGCTAGAGATCTGTTCGAGTTCACAGTTATTCCAGGGCAATGGGATAAATCCTTGTTCGCTAAACACATTCATAAGGCTTCGGATAGCTTACATGCGTAATATACTAGAAATGTCATAATTAGTCCTCCATCCTTGAAGTTTACCTACATATTGCAGATAACGCACCCTTTATTTTCGCCAATTATAAACAAAATATCTTGTTTAGTTCACCGAGGTCCTGGCTGAAACAAAGACGGAACATATTATGACGCCTGAAAACAGGGAAAGAAAACTTAAGGGCTGATTATTATTTGCTACGGTTTTAACCGGACCAGGAGCGTAAAAATGTTGTCGCAAATTGCAGTTACCATGTCCCCCCACCACATTCCACAAAATTTAATCCTGTTTTAAACTATACCTATGTCCAGACACTGGGAAGCATAGCTGATAGCGGCCATATCACACGCTCTAACAACTGAATACAAAAATTTTTACAAAGGCTGTGTTTGATCCAACCGCATTTAAATTCGCACAAAGAGTTTGCATAGTGTACCACTAATTTCCGCTAAATTTCGTCTCGGCGGCTTTTCTAGTTCTGCCAGGGCAGCGGGCTCTATTCTTCCCCGATCGTTAGACATGCTCAAACACTCTGGAGTGCTTGCATAAGTAACTTATGGCGAAAGCCCCAATTAGCAATCTATTTTGAACTTCACCTCCCCATCACCCATTAACTTGTCCTTACAGTCACTAAACGTAACGAAGCTGCCTCCTTTAGTTCAGTGAGGACACCAGGCGAAACTAATATACAGGGTCCATTAGGAAAGTAATGTGCATTATTTTATTATGACGCGACTATCCATGGCAGCGCGGTAAAACCGGTCGGGAAATTGGTTGCACACCCTACACATGTCCACATTTGCGGTACATAGGATAGTGACCGAGAATCTGCAAATGCACAAGGTCTGCACGAAGCTTGTGCCAAAAGTGTTGACGGAAGATCACAAAGAACTTCGAGTTTGCGCTGTCAAGAATTGTTGCATTTGATTCAAAATGAGCCGGGCTTTTTTAACTCTGTCGTAACGGGAGACGAATCCTGGATGTTCGAGTACGACCCATAATCGAAAGGGCAGAGCAGCGAGTGGCACACAAAATCATCCTCCCGCCCCAAGAAAGCGCGAATGAACAAGTCTCGCATCAAAACGATGCTCACTGTCTTCTATGACGCCCGAGGAATCGTCCATTTTGAGTTTGTATGGCAGGGAGAAACTATCAACTCAGCCTTTTACCTGGAGGTGCTCAAGAGATTGAAACGCCGGGTCGCGCGTGAGGGCTGACATCAAAGACACGGTCAAGCTCCACTATGACAATGCCCCCAGCCACACGTCCTTCATCGTTACCAACTTGCTGGCCCGGAGCAACACCCCGGTGGTCTCCCATCCCCCTTACAGTCCCGACTTGGCTCCGCGCGACGTTTTTTTGTTTCCCCGACTGAAGAGAGCGCTGAAAGGAAAGCATTGGGAGACCGTGGAAAACACCCAAAAGCGTGTTATAGTGTTACTGAGAGACATTCCCACCGAGGACTTTCAAGGTGCTTTCCAGGCGTGGCACACACGTCGCCGCAAGTCTACTGATGCAGGGGGAGAGTATTTTGAAGAATGTTCACGATTTGTACAGGTCAGGTCAATAAATAATTTTTCCCAGAAAATGCGCATTACTTTCATAATGGACCTTGTATCACGCATGAAAAAGTAAAAAAAAATAGAGTTCAATAATTATTGGTAACACTTCTAAATAACCAAGAACGGTTAAAACTACGCGACACATTCCACTTAAAATGCTGCCTATTTCTTCAAAGTATAAAATATCTGAAATGCAGAGTTCTCTTGGGACATTGGGAAACCTAGCTAATAATAGCAGTAGCGTTATAATTTCTAGCACTTGCTTACATTGTTTTAACGCTGTATTTGATCAACACGTGCTTACCATCGCACATAAACTTGGCGTATTGTTCCCCTTATGTTCACAAAATTTTACCTCAGTTGTAACTATGCCAGCGCAGCCGTCTAAGTCAGTGTTACACCGTTCTTAAGATAGACTAAAAGAGCTATGGACCACTTGCATAACTATTACACTGGAAAATGTGCATTTAACCCACCGATTGATAGCATTGCCTACACCTTACACATACCGTGCCCCTAATTTTCTCTAGATATAAACATGATGCCTTGTTTAGCTCACCGAGGACACCAGAGAAACAAACTAAGAATCTCGTAATATACGAAAGTACATGAAAAAACGAGGATTTAGTATCTATATGCGACACTTGCATTTAAAGCAGGAAAGTGAAAGTTTCGCAACGCGTTGCGCTTAAAATTTTCCTATATTCACGGAATTTCACGTCCGGATCTCGTGCGTTGTTTTAGGAGCCTAAGAAACATCTAGTTTAGTGGCAGTATGACATCCTTGAACGCTTCCATGAGTAACTTTCTACAAAGGCTTTAATGAACCTACACAGAATAAATATATCGCTCGTCACCCGGAACATTGTTTCGTACGTCGAATAAACACCGTACCACGCATATTTTACGGAGGATACCGGGGGAAAGCAACCAAATGCCGTGTATAACGCATAAAAATTGTGATAAAGCGACCAGTCAGTTACTGTTTTACATAAGCAACCTTCACAGTGCAAAATTTCGGTCACATCATCAAGAAGTGGCCCTCATTTTTTCAAAATACGAAATATATGCTATGTTTGCTCCTGCCAGGAAACAAGTTATAGTGCAGCTTTTATTTCGAAACAGCCTGAAAATGAGATCGTCAGTCAGAAGTGACACATGTTTTTAGAAACAAAAAATCAAGTCACTGTTCCATTAGTATTGAAATGGCTATGCGAGTTCGACCAAGGTCATTTTCACGAGCATATCTACGATAAGTCGTGATTACACAACGAAATGGGTATTGTCCAAAATACGAGCGCGTCTATCTATTCCCGGAATTTCTAAAAAATCGCGAATACCTACCGTCGGCCTCGCACATTTAACACTTGAATATATGCCGAAAGAATATGACTCCTCGGTTAATGTGTATGCAGACTGATCGGTCTCGTCGTATGCGTCTGGTGCAGCTTTCGTCGTGCCTGCGCATAAAGTCATTCGACGGTTTCGTCTGTGTAACAAGACGACTACAACATCTACGGGACTAGTGGCAATCATAGAGGCCGTTCACTATATTTTGCGACAGCCTCAAGTTTGGACAGTCTTCAGTCACGCAAAATCGGCTCTGCAACTACTTAGAGCGGTGTTGAAAGAAAGCGCTTCAGAGTGTTGGCTCTTCAAACAGCCGAGCTCTACACTTTAGCGCAAGTAAACGGCACCACATCACATTTCAATGGATTTCCAGTCACTGTGGTATACACGGCAACGAACTGGCCAATGCCGAAGCGGAGAAAGCACTCGAGGAACCAGAGTCACTACTTGCAATTCCCTTTTCAAGAGCGCACGCCAACTGCCTCCTCTCCAGTGTCATCCGAAAATCGACAGAAAAGCACTGGGACAATACGGATAATCGCCACAGACGACTTCAGAGATTGGACCCTACCATGAAATTTAGGCTACCACCGAAAATTTAACGCAGCTGTGCCAGTCTTCTGCACAGACTAAGACTAGGGGTAGCGTTTACGCGCGGATATGTGCACCTCATGCGACGCACCGAGTCTCCAGACTGTGAGTTGTGCAAGGTTAATGAGACTATAGGTCATGTGCTTTGTGACTGCCCTAAGTACGTGGAAGCGCGTCAAAAGTTGAACAATGACCTTACGCGTCTCGAAAGCCCACCGTTGTCGGAGGACGTTATTTTAGGCCCTTGGCTGGACGCTCAATCTAGTTTCAAGGCCATCCAGGCGTTACTGAACTTTTTAAAAAGTACGGGCCTGGACTGTAGGCTTTGAGCATGCCAAATTGCCATATGTTTTACATCCGCCCTCTATCGTCATCGTCACCCACCATGCGCCTCTTTCTTCCCTCTTTCTTTCCCTCTTCGCCTTCCCCTAACGCCGAGTAGCTGGATAGAGGAATATACCTCAGGCCGACCTCTCCGCATTTCGTATCATTAAACTTCTCTCTCTCTCTCTCTACAAAACGAAATTCGACAGCTACAACTGTAAGAGGTTTAATTAGATGTCTCATGGTGATAAGAAACAGAGAGAGACAGAAATATAAGACAGGAAAGGCAGGGAGGTTAACCATACGCACGCCCGGTTTGCTACCCTACACTGGGGGAAGGGGTATCGGGATGAAGACACAGAGAGAGAGAGATAGCACAGTTTCGCGCACAGTTGAAGGTTCGCACCGAGTCTACACACGGTTCCCAAGACCTGTCGACTTGAGGTATTTCAAGATCGCCTTCGTGGCTTTCTGTGCCATCGACGCGTACGGCCTGGGTCCAAGGATCTTTTTTACGGAAAATGGTCTAGAGTTCTGCTGGGTCAGTGCTGTCCGGAGAACTTCGCGCTCGACGTCGTATTGGGGACAGATACATAGGACGGGTTCAATCGTTTCTGTTGTTCCGCAAGTCGCACATGGGCGTATCCCCCATTCCAATACAGAACGTGTAGGCTTTCATAAATGCCAACCCGAGCCAGAGGCGGCACAATACTGTCGCCTCAGAGGAGGAATAAACATTTATTGTACAACCCGCACTTTATGATGGCCGGGCCTAAGCCTTCCATGAAGGGACGTCGAGGGCTTGCCTCGCCGCCGCCTCACGGGCGTGCTGGGTCGCCCAGGTTTGGTCGTCGAGGGCGGAGCTCCGCAGAGCCTCATGCAACCTCGACGAGAGAGTCGTGGTGTTAGTCTGTGTGTACTGTGCTGGGCACTCCCACAGCATATGCGGAAGCGTAGCCGGGTGAATGCCACAGCACCGGCAGTTGGGGGTAGTGTAGACGTATGGAAATATAAGGTGGAGGCGGGCGGGTGAAGGGTACGTGTTTGTTTGTAACAGACGCAGGGTGGTAGCCTGCGCCCGGCTGAACTTGGGGTGAGGCGGGGGGAAGGTTTGGCGACTGAGGTAAAAGGCCTTAACGAGATCGTTATAAGTTGTCAGATTGTCCCTGGTGTCCAACTCATGTCCAGTCATTCCGGCGCGGTTGACTAGGCCGCGCGCAATGGAGTGGGTGACCTCGTTGAGATTGGGGAGGTGTGGGTGGACAGGGCCCGCATGGGCCGGGATCCATGTTAGGGAGATTATGCTGTCTTTAGAGTGTGGTGCCTGGCAGAGGATGCGAAGAGCTTGGGGAGAAATACGGCCTTTGCTGAAGTTAGTGACGGCTGAGCGAGAGTCACACACGATGGTGTGACAGGTGGGATCTAGAGTGGCCAGGGCGATGGCCACTTCTTCAGCCGTCTCGGCAGTGGGGGTAGTGACGCTGGAAGCGTGGTGTAGGACTCCATCGCGTGTGGCGACGGCCACAAATCGTGTGCCATGGGAATATTAGGCTGTATCAACAAATGTGACGCCAGGTACATTAGCAAGGGCTTTTATGATTGCTCCGGCCCGAGCTTGGCGCCGGGCCCTGTTATATTCAGGGTGCATGTTTCTAGGGATAGGTTCTATGTAGATCCAGCTACGGATGTCGGTCGGGATCGGTTGTTTGGGGCCCTGTTGCTGATGGTAGGTGAAGCCAAGCGAGGATAGAATAAAGCGTCCCGTTTCAGTAACGGTGAGCCGTTCAAGCTGGGAGCGTCGTTGGGCTTCGGTGAGTTCGGAAAGGTTGTTGTGAACTCCCAGTTGGTTGAAGAGTTCAGTGCTGGTGCAATGCGGGAGGCCAAGTGCTTGCTTGTAGACCCCTCGTATGAGGGTGTCGAGCTTGTTTTGCTCAGCCCGGCACCAGTAGAGGTACGCAGCAACGTAGGTAATGTGACGGAGAAGGCTTTCTTCTTTGAGTTCCCCCTCGTCGGTTAGAGATACGTTTAAGAAGTCGTGGGTGTTTTGAGATTGGGCACAGATCTTGTTTAGAGCCAAGGCATTGGAGCTGTTGGTAGAGATGGTGAGACCGAGGACCCGGATACTAGGGACGTGTGGGATAGGACTGCCATCTTGAAGGCGTAGGGTGATGGCGTCACGGCGTCGGTGATCAGATTGGTGTTTGGGAGGGCGACCCCGCTGAATGGGCTTGTAGAGCAGAAGTTCCGATTTAGCCGGCGAACAGCATAGACCGTTACCTTGGAGATAGGCTTCAACCGTGTCAATCGCCGTTTGGAGGGCTGACTCCACTTGACCATCACTGCCTCGGTACGACCAGATGGTGATGTCGGCGTAGATGGTATGGTTGATATTGTCGACTCGTTGTAGTTGCTGGGCAAGGCCAATCATGACTAAGTTAAAGAGCATAGGAGAGATAACTGAACCTTGCGGGGTGCCCTTGCTGCCAAGGGGAAGCTGGTCTGATCGTAAATCCCCGGCCGAGAGGGTGGCCGTGCGATTGGAGAGAAAGCCACGAATGTAATTGTAGGCTCGCTTTCCCAGGTGGAGGTGGGAGACCTGGTCAAGGGTAGCTGCATGGGAAATGTTATCAAAGGCTTGAGTGAGGTCAAGTCCGAGGATGGTTTTCATGTTACGGGAACGAACGTTTAGCACTTGATGTTTGAGCTGGAACATAGCGTCTTGAGTAGACAGGTGAGGGCGAGATCCAATGATGGTGTGGGGATAGAGAGAGTTGTCTTCGAGGTGACTGTTGATGCGTGCTAAGAAGGCGTGTCCATCACCTTGCCTACGCATGAAGTGAGGGAGATGGGCCTTAGGTTATTGAGGCTAGATCGTTTGCCAAGCTTTGGGATTAGGATAACGTTGGCAGTCTTCCAGGCAGCTGGGAGGGCGCCGCTGCGCCAGCAATCGTTGATGTAGTCAGTCAGATGGGACATGGACTCGTCATTGAGATTGCGAAGGGTTTTGTTAGTGACCCCGTCTGGCCCTGGAGCAGAACGACGGTTAAGCTTGCGAAGAGCAGCATGTATTTCAGATACGCTGAAATCGGCGTCTAGTGTAGGGTTGGGATTACCGATGTAATTGCTGTGTGGACTGACTTGTCCCCTGGAGATATATCTGGTGCACAGGTAGTCAAGCACCTGTTGTGGACCTTGCTCAAGGGTCTCCGTGTAAAGGAGCTTCTGCAGCCGATCCTGTTGGGTGGTGCGGGTGGTGGTATTATCAAGCAGATATTTGAGGAGTTTCGACGAGTAGGGGCGATGAAGTTGTCCATCCACCGTGTTACACAGGTCAGTCCATTGCTGCCGGCTGAGGGTTTGACAATGCTCATCGATGGCACTGTTGAGTTTGGAGATCTTACTTCTGAGGCGATGGTTTAGGCGCTGCCCCTTCAAACGCGCTAGGATGGAGGCCTTAGCCTCCAGAAGATGGGCGAGGCGGCTATCCATGCGTTCAACTGAGGCATCTGTGGTTACCACCCGAGTGGCCGTTTGAACATCAGTGCGTAGCGCTTGCATCCAGGTGTTCATGTCGGCAATGCCTTCTGCTGAGGTAGAACCTATGCGTATCTTACGAAAAACATCCCAGTCGGTAATGGTGAATTCTTTAGTGGGGGCAGGGGCGGCAGCGAGTTGGGGTAAAGAGAGAGCAAGTATATAATGGTCGCTGCCCGGGTCTTGCTGGGTATTGGTCCAGTGTGCATTGTTGAAATGTTTGATGAAGGTGAGGTCGGGGGTAGAGTCCCGGGTAGTGGAGGTACCGAGGCGTGTGGGAAAGGAGGGATCCGTGATGAGCGTAAGGCCTAAGTCGTGGTAATCTTGCCAGAGGTTGCGAGCTGCAGCTTCCGTGCGAACGTAGCCCCAGCCTGTATGGGCGAGGTTGAAATCGCCGCCGATGAGTAGGGGGTGCGTTCCAGCTACGTGAAGAGCCTTTTTAAAGAGGGTGAGGAAGCGACACCTTGCTTTGTCCTTGGGGCTATTGTAAATTTTCAGAAGGAAGATGCATTCTTTCCGTTTACGATTGGGAAATAATTCAAGCAATAGATGTTCGATGTGAGGACTATTGAGATCATGTTCAATAACAGGGATACGACGCCGTGCTAGGATGGAGACCAGGTGAAGAGGGTGGGTGGTATGGACGGTTTGATAACCGGGGAGCGTGGTGGGGGCGTTATTGGTTTCTTGAAGTAGGATAGCATCCGGGCGGCGGGTATGTTGGCGTAGGTATTTATTGAGTACCGGTTGTTTCTGGTGAAAGCCTCGGCAGTTTCACTGCCAAATTAGGGCGTCTTGATTAGTGTGAGCCATGATGGGAGATGGTGAATGTCGCCATCGGCTTCCCGGAAGGGTCGCAGATGGGGGCGGCATGGCTAGGAGGCGTGAGAATATGAGTTTCCAGGTTGGTCACTCGTTGGACAATACCAATGAAGGCTTGCTGGATGGAGTCCAGTGCATGTTGGAAAGTGCTAATAGTTGTTTGAAGGGAGATGAGCATGTCTCTAACTTTAGAGCAGACCTGGCCCATGGCTCCATCTTGCAGGGCTCTCTTCTTGGGGGCGGGAGTCGAGGGGGCCTCCTGACTAGGGGCAGGGACGTTCTGTGCGATAGGTGTAGGGGCTGGTGTTTGGGATTGTTTGAGGTCTCTAACCACCTGCGTGAGTTTAGTTAGGAGATCGCGCAGGATGGTGTTCTCGCGCTTAACCTGAGCTATTTCTGGGTTATCCGGTGAAAGAGGAGGGGAGGTGACTTGTGTGTTGGCGATCTTACGACCCTCTCGCGAGGTGCCCCTGAGAGCCTCTGCGAAGCTCACCTTGTTGTTGTTGGTAGATGTGATGCGTGAAGCCGATGCAGACCGGCATCTTGAACGTTGTTGCCTGGATCGAGGTGGAGTTCTGGAGCGGGAACGGCTCCCCCATGACGGTGTCGGGGAACGTGGTCTGGTTCTGGTGTTGAGGGTGGAGGAGCCGGCTTGTGTATAGGTGGCTTGGCTGGTTGTTCGTCGTTCCCCGATACGCTTGCGGATGACGTACGGGGTTTTATAACGAACGGCACAGCTTTTGTCCGCGGTGAGATGGGGACCACCACAGAGCGCGCACTTAGGGTTACAGTTATGGTCGGCGGGGGGTTGCGGACACCGCAGCCCCGGCATACCTTGTTATTAGGGCAGGGACAAACGTCCATACGGTGTCCGAGGCGGCCACACTGGTAACAAATGTCAATTTGCTTCCGATATAGCGAACATGGGAGTAACGTGGAGCCGTAGCGGACCTGATAAGGCACATCCAGTCCGTCAAAAGCGATGATCACTGTTGTAGTAGAGGCGATGCGCTTGGCTGCCAAGGCTGTCGGGTTTCGGGCAGTGACAATTTTGTTGTGGATCTGCTGGGAGGTCTCCGTGAGTGGGATCCCAGGGATGACCCCCTTCGTCGTGTGCTGAGCTGCGGTTTCGTAGGCATTCACCTCGTGGTTGACGCCGTTCACTTGGATAGAGCGGATGCGAGCGTACCGGTCTGCATGGTCCGGGTGAGGTGTGCTGACGACAACGATGTTTTGCGGCGTATTCGGGCAGACAGTGTCTTCTGAGCTTTCTTCGTCCGTGAGGTTGGCTGTTTGGAGAATGGCGGCGGTTACCACGGGACAGCCGATCTTGGCTATATGAAGGGCGCCCTTGGGGCGGATGACAATCTTGATATCCTCCGTCGGAAGCGGCGGCATGCGGGCCACCTTCAAAACTTGAGCTTTAAAGGGCTGCCTCGCCCGAGAGCGGGGCCGGCTACTTGGGGCTTGAGATGATTCATCGGTCGGGGTCAAGTTGTCCGTGCCGCGTTTTGAGCGGCGGGATCGTGCAGTGAGCCAGCCAGACTGGGCGGTCACTCCTTCCGGCGAAATATCCTGGCCGGCGACCTGGATCTCCATAGCGAAGACAGTGGTACGGGATCACTCTGGTGGGAGATGTAAACGCCGCGCGCCGAGGCGCAGCCGGTGCAGTCGGAGGCTTAACGACCGGCGAGCTAGGCTTAGCGCGGCGGCGACGGGGCGGGTGGACAAAAGGTGCGGTTCCCAGGAAAATGGAAAGTCCCACCTGAAAGCGAGGTGTCCGCAGAGTCCAGAGAACTTCAAAAATCGTTTGGTTAAAACTTTAGGTCGCTAATCACAGAAAAAGCTGCGAAAACATTTGAGAAAGCCGGAGCCGACATGAAAACATCCGCACTCCTCGGCCTCAGAGCGGGAATTTTTTTTTATGGCACTTGTAGCTTTAAGGATGGATCCAGCCTATGAAGATGACACTTCGGGAGGTTGGGAGAAGACCAGTATTTGTGTTCCATAGCTTTAGCCACAATATGAAGCTTTCTTGCAGCGTCGGTTCTTGATAAGGGGATTGGAACTGGTCGGGCATTCAGATGGACAAACCGGGCGGCTTCGTTGGCGAGGTCATTACCAACAGTTCCGGTATGTCCAGGTAGCCACTGGCATATAATTTCATGCCCTTTAGCAATAGATTGATGATGATCTTCTCTTATTTCATGTCAGCTGCTGATGAATCCTATGATATAGGGCAAAATGCAGGCTCTTAAATGCTGCCTTAGAGTCGCAAAAGATGACCCGTTTCTGAGGTGTCTCTTCCAGGAGATATTGGACAGTAGCACGCAGGGCAGCAAGCTCTGCCGCTCTTGATGTTGCCATGTGGGACAGTTTGAATTTGATTGTGGTTTTCGTAACCAGAATGACAACGGCACCTGAAGAGCTGGTAGGTGGGACCGAACCATCAGTATAGATGTGTATTCGGTCCCCATATGTCTCATTATTAATAGCAGCGTCATCTGCTTCAGCGCTATTGTTGGGTGATTGGCCTTCTTCTTTACACCCGGAATACTTAGGCGCACCTGAGGCTGTTGGAGACACCACAAGGGTAATGAAGGCCTTGCTGCTATGTATCTTAATAGAAAACAATCTGTATGGGTGATTATAACTTCAGAAAACGTTGCACGCGGTCTCTGCGATGGCAAGAACGCCAAGTGATGATAAGGGACGCGGGAAATATGACGGATATGCGTCCTGAGACAATCCATAGCAACGTATGTTTTGATGGAATGATCTGGCGAGCACGATTGTTGCAGCTGTTGATGTACAGCGAGGAAGTCCTAAACACGTGCGCAATGCTTGGCCCTGTAAGCTCTCCAAGGAGCGAATACTTGACTTGCACGTGGACAACACTGGGAGGCTGTAGTGTAAATAGCCTAAGAATAGAGCTCTGTACAACTGAAGCATGGAGCGTACAAATGTGCCCCATGTTTTCCCGAACATGAATCTCAGTACCTGAGCAATCAACAACGGTTTTTTCTTCAGGTACGTACAATGAGGGCTCCAGGAAAGATTTCGATTGATTATTACACCCAAGAATCGATGGGTCTATCCATAGGATATAGTGTGTCCATTAATGGAGACTGGGGATGGTGTCATAGGTTTACGTGTGAATGAAATCAATCCACATTTCTCGGTCGATACAGTCAAGCCTTGTGTTTCAAGATATGCTGATGATAAGAAACTGAGACTGCAACGCTGCAACGAACGCAGATTAAATAGTTCCAGCATTTGATAATCCAATGATTTCAGGCCGCAAGGCACACCAGTCGTTGAGTGCAACTGATTATAATACTTTATCCGGACTTCCCTCTCACCTGCAGATTAAATTTAACAAGCTGATTGTGTTATAAAATACGGATATAGTGGTCCCCAAAAACTGGGCATGATGCAAGTTGCGCAAGCTCATAGTTTGTGAGGGCGGGAACTGCCCAGCTCCAGGCGTTATCCGCAACGCGAGCGTGTATGGCGAATCCCGTGCGTCGTCCTCTCCTGGGCGCCCCAAGAAGGCACAAAAGACAATCGTCGTTGTCCATGCAGGGATATGCGTAGAAAAGAAAAGCATTATTTATGTGGTCACTCTACCAAGAGTGAAAATTTAGCTGCAGCTGTAGTTTTCATTGACTTTTCAGCGTACTGCCGAATGTACCACTGCCCCGCTTTCAAAAGTGTGTGTAGGGGAAATGACATACTTTGCCATCCTCCCCCACTTTTGACAGGGGGGGGGGCAAGTGTCCCCCCCCTCCCCCCCTCCCCCCGGTAGATACGTTTATGTCCGGGTCCACGAGTACAGTAATGAGAGGGACTGGGACCAAGTGAGATGATCGGGAAAATGACAGCTGGCTCGCTGCACTGTGGGCTACACCGTTGCTGATGCTGCCAGAGTGCCCCTGAACGCATTCCACTCGCACGCCCATGTCGTAATCTAGATGAAAGGATGCGCCTGCGACCTTAGTATCATGCGCCCACGTGCCGACTCTAGGCGTCCCCGTGAGCGCCTTTAGGGTGTCCAATGAGTCAATGAATATTGTGAATGCTTTGCTTCTGTGGTCTTCCGCAATTTTTTCCGTTTTTCCCGTCAGCCTCTCTATGGAAAATAGGATGGTCTGCAGTTCAAGTGACTTAATGGTTGGTTCTTGCTGGTGTTGGTGGATCTGGGCACCTTGCTGCTCACCATCAACGACTGCCAGCGCCGCTAAGGAGGTAGTAGGATTCCAGGTCGCATCTGTGCAAATGGCATTTTCCTTCAAGTCAGACCGTTCTGCGAGTTTGGCTCTATAATCGCCGTGGTACTCTTTCGTTTGCCGGCGAGTGACAGGTTTCGTGACTCGAACCTGCAGGTCGTCCCCTGGAGCGACAGCAGGAAGCACTTCCACCTTGTTCGACGAACATTCTCTATGGTGTTAGGCTGCTGAGCACGAGGTCGCGGGATCGAATCCCGGCCACGGCGGCCGCATTTCGATGGGGGCGAAATGCGCAAACACCCGTGTACTTAGATTTAGGTGCACGTTAAAGAACCCCAGGTGGTCGAAATTTCCGGAGTCCTCCACTACGACGTGCCTCATAATCAGAAAGTGGTGTTGGGACGTAAAACCCCATAATTTAATTTTTTTTCAACGAACATTCTCCGTCTAACTCCAAGAGCTCGTGTTCGCTGTGTATAACGGCGACGGCGGTCATGTCCCACCTTGCGTTCTGAGATATAATGCCCCTGAGTGGAGGAAGTTCCGCGTACCGGTGCAGGTCTTCCACTCGCGCGTGGCGAAGACTAGTGATCACTCGAAGACACTCCCAGTGCATCCTTTCGAGCGTGTATTGCGCTTTGGTGAGTTTAAAGCATGCCAAACCGCAACAAGCCCTCGACGTAAGTACTGCCGACGACAAAGCGCGAGCTGTATTGGCGCCAGCTCCTCTACGCTTCTGCGATATGCGTTTCACGAGGTGCAGGCCGGAGTTATTTCTATGTAGGCTCCAGTTGTTTGAGCCTGGTATTCGCCCCTCCATCCTCGTGAATTGGAATGCCGAGTATCTTCACGTATCATTCCGGCGCTCTTTCATGTTTCTTGCCAGCTAGGTACTGCTCGACTTTGTCCTTTTCTTGCGCCGTGGCACCGGGAATGTTGTACTTTGTTTTCTCCGGAGGCTGCTGCATGGCTGGTACTTTCAAATAATCCATCAATGTTTCGAGTGCATTCTGCATTGCCTTAGTGACTATTTCTGTTATCCTGAGACGGTCGCCTTGTGCCGTCCACAATGTCACATCGTCCGCATATATGGTGAATCGGACACCGGGAAGCTGTCGGAGACGCACAGCCGGTCCTCGCATGACTAGATTAAACAGCCTAGGCAGCAAAATCGTGCACTGAGGAACACCTACATTGTTCGTGAATGTCTTTGGCTATGTGTTGCCACTGCAGATCACGAATGTTCGATGCTCCAGGAAGGATTTAACAAAGTTAACAATTTATATTTCGGGGTGTGCTTCTTCGACCGCCGAGAGTACGGCTTCGTATGTGACACTATCGAATGCCTTCCGTAGGTCCGCGGCGACCAGGATAGCGGTCGGCGGAGCAAAAAGAGACTGTCCTGAGTACAGAGGCCTGGTCTGAATACAGTCTGATTTGGGTCAAAGCAGGGTTCTTTTATTACTTTCCTCAAGATGGTAGGTGAGCCGTGTGAGGACTAAACGTCCGAGAAGCTTGCAAACTGTTGGTGTCAATGAAATGGGCCGCAAATTGCTGACATCGTTTGCAAGTTTTCCTGGTTTTGGATAGGGCTCACCACGAAGTGCTTCCACTCGGCGGGAATTTCGCCTGACAACCAAACTTTGTTGAGCTCTTCCTTTAGCTGTTCTTTCCTTGTTCACTGAGGTTCCGCAACAACTTCCCGGTAATACCATCCTTGCCCGGTGCACTCTTGGCGTTCACAGAATCGAAAGCCATGGTCAATTCTTTCATAGTAAAAGGCAACTCGATATCTTTGTCCGATGTGGGAACCACATGCGCTGGTAAATTTTAGCATCAGGTGGTAAGTCTGGCCGAGGGAAGAAAGTGTGTGCCGCCTTCGCTTCGAACTTGGAGGGTGAACAACCAGTAGCCAGTATTACATTCCTGACGGTATTGCACTTATTTTTCTGTGCAGACATGCCCTTGAAAGTGGACCATTGCTTCCGCGTCCCAGTCCGTTCGTCAAACGAGGCGCAGTGGTCGCACTTTCGTTCTCGGTCAAGCTCCCTAGCATAACGATGCGCCTGCGCCGTCTTGATACGAACCTTGAGCAAGTCGACGTGCTGCTTCCCATTCTCGATGTATGCCTGATGTAGCATGGCTCGCATGTCCCATAGCTTGAGGAGATGTTTGTCAGGTGTTGGAAGATGCTCGTCCACTTCAATATTTCTAGTGGCTTCCCGAGCTGCAATTGACAGCTTCTCTAGAAACGGTGCGTTCTTATCGAAGGCCTCAAAACAGGAATGGAACATGCCCCAATCTGCGGCTGACGTCATTCTTTTCTTCTGCCCGGTGGCATTCGCCTCGACTTCAATTCAGATAGAGTAGTGATCGCTGCCCATAGGGTCGGCACCACACCTACAGTCATTCACAAGTCCCGGAGTCGTCCAAGTCAAGTCAGGCATGCTGTCACGCCGCCCCGAGTGGAGTGCCTGACGAGTGGGGTTGTCCAGGGTTTTCGCCAAGACAACGCCGGCTGCTTCAACTTCTTCAAGAAGTATATGTCCCCTCTCTGAATTCCTCTGGATTGGGGGAGGGAACAAACGCGAGTTAATGACATTTTAGTTGAAATCAAGGAAAAGAAATGGCCCGGGCATGGGCAGGACATGTAATGAGGAGGGAAGATAACCGATGGTCATTAAGGGTTACGGACTGGATTCCAAGGGAAGGGAAGCGTAGCAGGGGGCGGCAGAAAGTTAGGTGGGCGGATGAGATTAAGAAGTTTGCAGGGACGACATGGCCACAATTAGTACATGACCGGGGTTGTTGGAGAAGTATGGGAGAGGCCTTTGCCCTGCAGTGGGCGTAACCAGGCTGATGATGATGATGAATTCCTGTCATATGCCCCATTTTGATGAGGAGGATTGAAGTCTCCTCCAACCAATTCACGATCCTTAGGGTAAATGTTTCGCAGTTCACGCAGCCATGCGAAATTAGCTTTGTTCGCATCACCTTTCTTGTAGCAATTGGTTTCTGGGCGGAGGTAGGATGACACAAGTAATGCTTGACGACTTCTCAGTTTACACCCCACCGCCACCACCTCTTGGATCTTGCTACAGTACTTAGCTATGTCGGGCTTTGCGCGCGGCACATCTCTGCGCCCAAAGACAGCCGCCTGTGCTTAAACTGCCTCTTCCCTCTGCTGGTCCTACTTTTTCTTTCCAGTCTGCAAGTGTAATATGCTTGGTTGAAAATATCCTTCGTAGCCCCGGATGCCAGGAGTGGTACCTCTCGTTTCTTGCAACAGAAGCACCGCCGGCCTGCTCACATGTTCAAAAAGGATGTTGAGTTCGGCGGCGCACTGGCTGAGCGAGCGGCAATTCCACTACAAGGCATCCGGGGACTGTTTAGGCACTGCATTGTGACCCAAACGTTTTGGGGCCCCAAGGAAATAGCGTCGAAGCCACTGCGCATGCGCGAGACGCAAACTGCGTTTGGGTTTTGCGTTGGGAACGCTATTTCACCGATTTAGCGGGAGCCCAAATAGCGGCCCCAAAAGCTTTGCGTCAGCAAACATGGCGGCACCCATCGAAGCGACGGCTCTAACCTAGCACCAAACTGGGTTCGATTCGTGGTAACGCTTGAAGTTCGCGAGCTAGGAGAAGTGACTGCGGTTATCGCTTTCTCTCAACTAGCATGTGTTATGAAGATTGATTCATTAGACGCCGCTAATTCCGAATTCGATTGTGGATTTTATGTCTCGTAGGCCTAACACGGCTAAGCTTGGCTGGTGAAGGTACTTAAAGTTGGTTTGCTCAACACTAAGCGCAACTAATTGTTTGCTGCTTACAGAATAACCTCTAAATGGTAATTAAACGCGAATACACGCAATTCAAGATTACTATTCCTATCATAAAATGGTATATTTTATTTAATTATTTCTAATAGCTTTTCTTTGACGCCGTAGTGGCGCTGTCAGCGCAAGACGCTATCCGCCAACGCAAAGCCCTATTATAAAACTCTTCACTCCTGCGTGCCCCAATGCTAACACCCGCAAAGCTCTTTGGGGCCCCAAACTATTGGGGCCCCTATTCTAAAACTCTCTATTATATGATCCTGCTGTTTCAGCAGAGTTTGCATTAACTGTGGCATTATATCCTGCTGTGCCTGTTGCATTTGATGGAATTGTCTTATAACTTGATGTGTCTGTAAAACTTGAGTCTGCGCCTGAGCTTGTTGTTGCATTGCCTGGGCTTTCGTATCATTCAGAAATTACGTGACCCATTCAGGCGCTTGGTATGTCTGTGGGACCACTTCCACTGATCCTCCTGGTGCTTCTTCCGATGGCTCTTGCGGTGATTTCTTGAGCTTGTCCCCGTTCTTTGGGTGCGGCCGTGTATTTTTAGAAGGTGGGGCAGAGCCTCCTCGTGGTGTCCGAGATTGTCGTTTGGACGCCGACAGGGAAGGCCACGTTTTTTGGTGCTCCCGAGAAGAAGTCTTTAACCGCCTGGTTCCAGTCCGCATTCTTCATCAACGCTCTGACGAGTTTGAGGACTTCACCTTCCGAACTGAGCGTAGTTTCGCTCAGTTTTGAGCTCGTCACCATATATTTCGGCACTTTGTTTGCGGCGTCGGAAACGAACGCTAAGCCTGACGTTAGGCTGGCTTCGTTGCCGGCATCCGAGCCCGGTGTTATGGCAGCACCATCTAGTGCCACCATTGTGCAGCCTGGAAGTTCATGTCTTCCCTCCGCGGCACCAGGTGGAAAGGAGCTTATGAATGTAGCGTCCGCTGCTTCGTCTGTGACTGAAAATTCGAAAAAGGCAATCTCGAACGCCGCGTGCGTTCCCAGCTTCTGCAGCAGCCGTGCAAGAAGCTAGGCGCCAAAATGCACGTGAAGAAATCCACGACAGCAAACGACGAAGAACGGAGAGTGAACAGCTCGACGATGTTGCTATCATGCGCAAGACAGCCAGTCTCCAAACCGAATGCTCCAGCTATGAGCATGAAGAAGGCTTTGAAGGAGACGGATTATGGGAACGCGCCGCAGTCCGCTCCAAACGAAAGGCGGCCCAACGTGAACAGGGGAATATAACCAGACCGGCGAGGGTTGTTGAGTGAACCGAACTTGGCTGCTTCGTTTTAGCCACACGGCCTAGGCAACGACGCAGACGCAGTATCGTTTCGCTTAACTTCCGTGAGGGAAAACAGGCCATTAGCGCGCTATTGCAAGGCTAGAAGTTGGCTCAGCATCAACTGCCACGTATGAAAAATTGTCGGTCTACGCGCGGACGCGATCCGCTAGATCCTAGCCATAGATAACTTCGCTGTACAAATGCCGCGACAGCAGCGGTCTCAAAAGTGATTTCAAGGAACTAAGGCTGCTCATTGCCTGTGCCACGTGGTTATTGCGATAGGCTGCGACCGTCACGTGGAACATGGAGCTCGCGATCAGAGGAAGCCACCAACGACAGCTTGTAAAGTTCTGGACGGTTGCTGAGTCAGGAAGTGAGAGCACTTCCTTGTTCGTTATGAGGGTAGAATACGCCTTGATAATTTGAAATCCGCATCAAACGTATCTGGTCGATCAACTCTAAAAAATGCAGAATAAAGTAGTATGATTTACCACCAAGAATTGGTCACCTATTTACTATACATCGTCAAGGGTATCAAATAACCACTTTCATTGCCCTGCCTTCGAAATTGCCTACTAAGAAAACGGTCATCATATTTTCATACGCTTTATCATAGTAAATCCCTGTGCTGCGAATCTCGCCCCAATGCAGCTCATTGCAATTTTCAGCGTTTAGATCACCCATTTAATGTACAACCTTATTTTTTGTACGCGTTAACCTACATCGTCATTTGCCACTAATTTTGGCAATAGACCATTCGAATAAACTACCAAAGGACATTGTATCTGTCCTTGATTGTGATGTTTCTCTTCACGAGTTGAAGATTTTTCCGATTAATGTGATTATTTCTGTGTTCAATGTATGTAATATATATATATATATATATATATATATATATATATATATATATATATATATATATATATATATATATATAATGATGTCACAGTATCTTACTAATGTTCCTTTGTTGCACGTTTGGTATTTTGACTCCCCCTCCCTCCCCCCATATAGTGCCCCAATGGTCCTCTAGGTTATATGACTAAATAAAAAGTCACCTTTCAGACCTTTGGTGTCGCGGCTACATCTAAGTACATGAGCGCTTTTCTATTTTCGCTCAGTCGAAATGCGACTGCCGCGTTCGGGATCGAACCCGCGACTTCGAGCAATGCCATAGCCGCAAAGCTACCGCGACGGGCACAATGTTGATTTGACGTGCGGCCGCTTCTGTATAAACTCTTCTCGCGGAGCAGTTTGCCCTAGATAAACTAGATGGCGCTTCCGGCGTCGCGCCGCACGTTGGCTCAGCGAATGCGGAACTATTGCCGCTTTTACACTGCTACTGTGTGATCAGTGTCGGAAATCCAAGCGGGTGATCGCTAACGTGCTGTACTTCATCCACGCTCCAAAATATGGAACGGTAGAGGGAATATGTGTGCAGTAGTTCGCTGCAAAGTCAGTGATTGTCACTTTAAGGAATGGAATAAATTTCTGTGGCCCAGTTCACTGACCGCTGCTACGAAAGGACTGCCTGTGTTTTTTATTACTGGAACAAAAATATAATAGATGTAGTCGCCCTATAATGGTGACGGCTACTCTTTTTCGCATAGCAGAAACAACAACAACATAATATATATATATATATATATATATATATATATATATATAGTAAGAAAATGATGCATAATGGCACACAACAAAAGTCTTTCGACATCTGTGTTTTTTTCGTTTTCGGGCTTGTGCGCGGTGGCATCACGACAATTCAGGCATTCAGCGCATGCTGTGATAGGTCACCCTCTTTCCCTTCAAGCCTGAACGTGGGTCGGCTGTTTCTCGGCGCGGCCGCTGGGTGGCGAGCATTTACTTGGAGTCGCGAATGGACACGACAACGGTTGCGGGCAAACTGAAGGTACGGCATGGTACGTTTCTGTTATTTCTGAAAAATAAACACCATGCAAATATGTCAAGCGGACTACTGACGCAGGGCGTGCAGACGCAAAGCCGCATAAAGCATCCCAGGGTCTAGGTGACACTACGGAAGCGGTCGCACGTCAAGTCAACGCTTTTGTGCCAAACGCGGTAGCTTTGCGGCAATGGCATTGCTCGAGGTGGCGGGTTCGATCGCGACCGCGGCAGCCGCGTTTCGACGGGGCGAATACAAGAACACGCACGGCGATGCTTCAAGAAAACACGTATCGCTGAGTGTTCGGTGTAGTAGGCAGACAAACAGCAGTGCTGCACGCTAGGTAACGCGTAACAACAACTCACCACTCTCGGATTGGACTAAACGTTGAAGAAATTAAACATTCGCCGTCGACATCACCGCTGATTATCGTCAATCAAAGCAAACAGCACAGAAAACTCCGCTTACATCGATTCCCACAGTGCGCGGGATCCGCAAAATGTTCTTTCACCGCCTTCGTCCACAGCCCAGAACACGAACGTGTTCGTATTACATCCCCGTGGGCATTCGGCTGGCACGACCGTCAAAGTCAGCCATCGCGGAGTGTGAGAACGTCATGCGAACTTACTCTAAAAATGGGCTATTCTTAATTGTATAACTGTTAGTGCAACACTGGCACGAAGAAAGGAAGCAAAACCATTCACCGACGATTGCGATACTCTCTAATGCGAAATTTGAGCGCCGCTCGATATGTCTTTTTATTTCGCGACATATTGGTTGTCGCGGACAATTTATCTCGTGCTGTACGTTGCAAGTGGAGCGAAGTGCGGTGCGACTGCCTCGCCAATCTGGAGACGGCGAGAGCCAACGCGTGGGGGACGCGTGGGCGCGATTCACGGCAGCCGCCGCCGCCGACACACCTGCCAGATGACACGCGATACTCTGGCGCCATCTCGTAGCCATTGTCTTCGCACGATGCTTTTCTTCTCACGCTTTTGCCTCCTCCGCTTTCTGCCTCATGAGTTCCGTTCCATTCTCCTGCACCACTATGAACCAGTTCACGACGGTTCACGAGCAGTTCAGAAATTGTGCAGCTCGACTTCTTTGGTGCAGGCACAGCGCGACGCTCGAAACTACTGCCAAGGTGCAGGCGCGGTGCAGGCGTTTTGTTTTTTTCAACTAATGTGCACGGAGTGCGTAAGTTCAAGAAGTCCTGAAAAGCTGGTATGATTGGCTTCTGAGGCGTAAATAGACCCGCGGGGCTTGCGTAGATACAGCAGACGCATGTAAGCGGGGTTTTAACGGCGTTTGCGCATGTGTGCTGCCTCGTCTGCTGCGCTGCTGCTTCTTACCTATACGCCTGAAGAAAGTAGACACCGGCAGTGGAGTGGGTGCAGCAAAATTATGAACCAGCCCTGCACCTTTCCTGCACCTTTTGAAACAAACGGCCTGGTTTAGCGGGCGCCGTGGGAGGGTGCAGCACCTCGTGAACAGGTTCAGGTGGTGCAGGCGAATCGAACGTATACCTATGGTTTCGCTCCACCCTCCTCGCGTCTTTCATCTCCCGCTGCGCTCCGCGTTCGCTTTCATTTTCCGCTGTGCTCGTTCGCCCGGTTACGCCGAGCTACGACGCCGAAGGGCGTCGCTGCTCGCCGCAGGAACGGGCATAAGAGCTGCGCTCTAAAAAATAAAATAAAAAAAAGCGGCAGGATAAAGCGATGCACTGTCAACTTTTTCTGTGCGTGTGTTGTATGTGTGTTACGCTTTGTGCACTTTTTCTGAAGGTTTGAGAGCGGTGCAGCGAATCTACCTGCAGCTGCAGATACCACAAGTGTGGGTCTAAGCACACGCCACTTACCGAGTCAGAGGACGCTAAGTAAATTGGTTCTGAGATTGATTAGCATCCGTGATCAAGACATTGATTGGAGATTCTAGTGGGTTCTTTGCGAAGTTCTGCATGTCACTTGACTGCGTTTGCTAAACGCGGATTTTCCTGTACAAATCGGGCCTAACTCAATTTTTTTTCTCTCTCTCTCTTTTTCTTTTTTTACAAAACCTGACCGCGGGGTGCAGGACGATGTGCCCTACCCATATTTTGACATGATTGGATACATATTAGAAGAAATCGGGATACCACGTCCTGTAATCGAATACTTAGGCTCGAGAGGGACGTACGTGTTGGTATTGCAACTCTCGAATATTCGCGCACCCTTACGAATAAGCCAATACACTGAATTGACTTATGGGGTTTTACTTGCCAAAACCACCCACCGTGATTGTTTAGTGGCTATGGTGTTGGGCTGCTGAGCACGAGGTTGCGGGATCGAATCCCGGCCACGGCGGCCGCATTTCGATGGGGGCGAAATGCGAAAACACCCGTGTACTTAAATTTAGGTGCACGTTAGGGAAACCCAGGTGGTCCAAATTTCAGGAGTCCGCTACGGCGTGCCTCATAATCAGAAAGTAGTTTTGTCACGTAAAATCCCAATTTAATTTTTCCGCGTGCCAAAATCACGATTTCATTATGAGGCACGCCGCAGTGTGGAACTCTGGATTGATTTTGACCACCTGGGGTTCTCTAACGTGCTCCTAAATCTAAGAACCATGGGTGTTTTTGCATTTCGCCCCCATCGAAATGCGGCCGTCGTTGCCGGGATTTGATCCCGCGACCTCGTGCTTAGCAGCGCAACACCAGAGCCACTACAACCACGGCGGGTATCTAATAAATGAAGAAGTTCATCTTAAGCCTGTGCAAGGTTGCTGTAGTGTGATACGAGTATATCTCGCTTGTGACCCCCGTAACAATTCTGCACCTGCATGGAGGCTGCCGAAAAAATATACTAACTGGCTAAAAGCAGTGGGATATCTCATATTTTTGTGCGAAAGCGGCGCGCGACAGATGTACTAGGCACATAGTGAATTACTCTGATAGAGCAAGAGATTAATTGCAGCTGCAGGTTTGCAACGTCGCTCCTGTTCGATTCACGACGCTGTACCTCCGCGCTTGAATTTTACCGTGTTACTGAGGTGATAACCATTTCTTTCAGTTTGTCTTTTATTATTGCACGAAAATAAGGGCACAAATGTGGATTATACATACATGCAGAGGGAGGTCCCAAAGTCAACAGACTGTAGACGGAACTTCCTGTTAATAGTAACTGGAAAACTTTAATACATGCAGGAACTTTAGATGACTATAAAAAGAAACAGCGTATGCTTAATGCCACTAACTAACACACACAAAGAAGAAAATATTTTATTGACTCAAAACAATTGTTAACTGCAATAATCGGGGGAATACTACACTGAATACAAAAACTTACGAAGGCCAGGTTTGCATCTGTAAAATTAAAATGGTGGCATCTCGTGCGCTTATAAAACGGACGGCATGTTTGCCTCTGTTGATCACCAGCGGACGAACAAGGAAAACCTCAATGCTGAGCCAAACACTTCGACAAGCGGCGCAGGCTCTGTCCAAGACACGTTCGCTTGTCGAAACGTTGGCTCCCACCTGATACTTCTCTTGTTTGCCCACTGGTGCCACCATCCATCTTGCTTTGAACCCGTTTAAATGTTCGTATCCGCCTGTGTCTTGTATGACCAATTAAGTTTGCGCCCCGTATACCGCGTGGTACTCGCGTGGTCACGTCTGTATCATTGCTATAGCGATACATTTTTGAAAATTTCTCTTGCTTACGCTGTACTGATAGCTGCTAGTCGCCGCTATGCCTAGGCCACCAACGCATCCAATTTTTTTTTCTTCCACGCAACTTAAGAAGAAGAGAAAAGTAAAAGAAAAGAAGAACATCCGGTAGCGCTGCCGTTATCAACATTTCCAGTTCTGGAAGCTTAATGAAATCCCCGTGCACTGGCTAATGAAAAAAAAATAAAAGCAAAAAGAAGAGGCA
This sequence comes from Dermacentor andersoni, assembly GCF_023375885.2. Classification (NCBI taxonomy): domain Eukaryota; kingdom Metazoa; phylum Arthropoda; class Arachnida; order Ixodida; family Ixodidae; genus Dermacentor; species Dermacentor andersoni. Next base: position 287,538,922 of record NC_092814.1, read on the forward strand.
GCTATAGTACAATGCTTCGCTAGCTTGGAGAACACTGTCTTGCGCACTGGCGCGGCGGGCCCCAAGTTGAATGTTCTTGGATTGTCGAGAGGGGAAACTTGGAGAAGTAGTGCTTATTACTATACAGCTCCACCGCGTCTTATATTTACTTTTCTTTTTCGTGTTACACGCCGGCTGCTTTGAGAGCCTTGCTCAGAGTAGCTACGACGAGAGGTTAAGGCGAGGTGCTAACTTGGCGGGTAGCGGCGCTCTCTCTAAAGTGGATTGACCGCCCGCATAGCGAGTGCGCTGCACTCGACCCCCAACTGTTCCTCTGAAGACGGCGCCTGGAACGTCTCACCGCAGTGCCTCTTGAGAGGGCTTGCAATAAACATCAGGGGGGATAGCGCCCGAGAGGATCAAGGGTCTCGCGAAATGAAAGATGATAAGGTCCTCATACAGACAGTGCTCCTCGTTTGCGCAAAGATTGTTTTAAAACCCTGGTCACGCCTCGACGGGCCGTCGACAACAGAGACAGCGCACGTGCTACATACGAGCGCCGTCGTCTGCCGGCAAAAAACAAGAAAGAAACATGCCGCTCGCAGCGCGGGCACGGCTGTATATCCTCAAACGCGTTATGCCGTTATGTACGTACTCGTCTGGGAAACTTGATGTATGCGGAAAGAAGCCTGGAGATCTGTGTTTCTCGCGTAGGTTCGCTCTTGGAGGATCGTCCTTGCTTGCACGGATGTATCGCTTTCGTCCTTGGCCCTCGGCCGGGACACTTCCTATGCGAAAGGCAGCGCTGCGAGGTGTAGGCAGAACAAGCGCGACTGCTTCAATTCACACTATGCGCAATATCAATGAGCACATCAAATATCGGGAATGACGTTCACTGTCTTCGTTCTTCTGCACGACGTCTCTATATTTCGATGACGCGTGGTCGCGAGCAGCAAGGTAAGAACAATGAGTCTTGAGAAAAATATAATGTGTGCGAGGGGGCGCACACTTGAGGGAAGTGACGATGAAAAAGGGAGGCAACGTGTGGTCGCTTCCGCATCGGCGCTGCACCCAAGGGATGGTTTTTCTTGCACACTTTGCCGGCCTTGTGTGAGAAAAGGCAACCTGATGCGAAAGCTTCTGCTCATTATCAAAGAAAACTCGTCGCATAGTCAGTTTTTTCATAATGATACCAGCACGTGGGGCGGTGGGCTCCATCTTGGCGGGAGCAATTGAAGCACGTTCCGGAAGTGGTTTGTTTCTGCATAAAAAAAAAAGTGCAGGTTTCGGTTAAAGGGAGGCGCAGATCTTGTGTGTGCATCCCTAATTAACAACTACGACGATGACAAAGAATAACACGCCGACGTCGCGCCTAGCCGGGCTCATCGTTTTACCCGTTCTTTTTGGTGCTCACGATGTATTAGCAGTGCAGTATAGAAATTTAGTAATGCTATAGCGTGTGGTCTGCTCCGCTCCACCTTTAAATTTTGCTTTCTATTTCCTAATTCCGCGCCTACTGCAACTACACGAGCTTCTGAACTCTATAGGCATGCTTCCTGCGGAAGATCCGGCGCCACCTGGACCGTCGCCAATTCACCACCGGGGAGCGTCACCTTCTTCCACAAACAAAGACCACTCGCACTAGAGTCGTCATATAATAAAGTTTTCTTCTTCTCAAACGCCGGCCGTAACACGAAGCAGCCGTGCAACACACACGGCACTCGGGCTAACCAAACTGTGATTGTGTAGCCGGAGGCCTCTATGATCCAAAGAATTTGCCTCGACATAAGGCTTATATTCTGTGCCTCCTGATGGCTTCCTCCAAGTTCGACCTTAGCTGCTGGCCGTCGTTACTCGCGATTGGGATCCTACAAAGCGCCGCCTGAAAATTTGCAGTTAAGACGTGTCTGTGCAAGAAGGCCGCCCCAATAAATGCGAAGTGGGTGTTATCACAGGAGTGTCTATTCAGCTTTCACTAGATGAAATTGTTTCCGCGCTGCTCCAAATGATGCCTATCTAGTCCGTACGGCGTCTGGGACAGTCGTACACTGTTCGTCTTGCGTTTGCCACAGAAACTAAGCCGGAGTGTGTGATACTGAGCTTTATACACGAGGTATTGTGTACACAACTTCACACAGTTCTTAATGCAGAGACCCAAATCTCGGCGCTTTCGTTATGTGGCTAGTGCCTGTAGGCTCGCATTCCGATGTTCTTGATGCAATGGTCATCGCGACTGAGCGGCATGTGAAAATGGGAATCTTAAGTGCTCTAACTGTGGCAATAAACGCAAGTTGTCTTTCAACGGCTGCCCCGCGTGTTTACTAAGGAGATGGTGGTGGTAAATGCTTTAATTCCTCAACAGAAAAGGATTTTTGAGATTACATGTGGGCTTCTTGATGGCTTCGTGAGGTGGCCGTCAGACCGTGTCTTACGGCGACTTCCAAAGCGCAGGTCACGGCCCGTAGCCTACCGCTGCTCTCGGTTGGAAAGCTGCCACTCGGCTCTAGGTCTGAGCTCAGGGAATTCGTGTAAGATGTGCGCTAAATCGGCTTTGTCGGGCTCGCATAGCGTACATTCGGGGGAGTGTATCCCCGGATAGGCTATGGCTAGTTTGCACGAGTTGGGGAAGGTGTGTGTTTGGAGTTGCCTCCACGGGGTGGGTATTCGAGTCTTTCGTTTTTATAGTATTGCGTAATTTCGTGGTAGGTTATCATGCGCTCTTTTGCTCCTGGCAGGATCGGTTGGCTCACTGCCCGGTTGACGAGTCCGCGGGCGAAATTCTGAGTCGCTTCGTTCGCGGGATGGGACGAGTGTGCAGGGAGCCACACGAGTTTGGTCAGGAGGGGGGTGAAGCGTGTTTTCTTTAGGATTTGCAGCGCCAGTTCGGATGGACTCTGGCTTTGTCAGAATTATGCACGGCCGTCTTGGAGTCGCGGAAAATGATTTCGGCTGCGGAAGTAGGAGAGAATGTTTACCACAAAGTCGATAATAATACGGCCTACAGGTCTGCGAGGGCTGCTGTGCTTGAACAGCGACAAATTCAAGCTGCCTGCGCCACTGAGACATAATCAGAACTATACCGTACGGAGGTTAATTTAGAAAGTGTCCAAGCACTTTCAGCTTAGACTATGTGGAAGAGTTCGCGCCTTCGCACTTGGAAACATTTTGCCCGTGGTTTCAGCAGAGGGGAAAGCTGTGAGTAGGCGTCATTGCATTCGTATACATACTCTTTTCAGGGAGCTATAGTTAGCTCACTGTGGACAGATGGCGCTTACGCCTCGCCAACTCTTAGCCTAGTCGTTTGTTGCAAGGTTAGCCGCGTCGCTTCTTCGACGGTTGGACTCCGGGTCGCGGCAGGCGCGTTCCAATAGGGGTAGAATGTAAAAACGCTGCTCTACTTAGACATAAGTGTACGTTAATGTGCACCAAATGGTCAAAATGGACCCAGAGCACATATACCGCGTGCCTCGTAACCCACTGTTCAATCTGAGAACGCTAAACCCTACATTTCGAAAAATCTGCTAAATATGCTGTACGTGTACACAGTTGAGTAAGGTTGCTTCGTAGTTAGTGGATTGACAACTGTTTCATTCTCATATGGATCTTTGCACTAAAAGCTGGTCAGCTCGCAGCGTTTTGTGTTCATAATGAAGAGGCATCGAAAAAAGCATGTATCATGCACTCTCTAACGGCGTTTTGTTGGCTCTGCTTTGCAGTTAGATAATGTGTTCTCGGGCGTTCTTCGTCCTTGTTCCTTTTATCCATAACACCCGAGTGAAATCTCGGAACGTCATCTAACTCAGACCGAAGCATTTCTGTGGTGAAAGAATTTATTTATTATTTATTTATACAATACCCACAGCGCCATTACAAACATTACAGCGGGGGTCAATACGTAAAATCATGCATCATGACAAAGACACAAATAAAAAAGTACAAAATAAGCAGTGATCAAAACAGCAAAAAAAAAAAAAAAAAAAGAAAGCAAGAATGCACACACTGTTAGCCAGCACAGAAAATCGTAGTATTAAACCTGTCATTTAAAAATAGCATAAACCTGTCGTTAGTGTAGCAATGCGTAAAACGTATCGTTCAATATTACACCAACCACTGAAACTGGCATAGTATTACAATCCGGTATGGTTCTTGGACAAAAACAACAAAAAAAGACATTCTGAAGTGTTGTGCGTGAGAAAATACTTCGCGTGCTTTATGGGTATGATCGCCTCGGCGCTAAGGTATAATGAGGTTCAAAAGCTTCGCCTGTCACTTCCAATGATTCAGTGAAAAATACCATTAAGAATTTTTAAACGTGGTTTTTTTCCTGCGGTTTTCGAGTAAATCTCCCTGCACGTTAGTTTTCGCTTGTGTTGCACTAAAGCTAAAGCAGTAATCTCCAGTAAAAAATCTTGCAGCTAAATTTTGTACCCTTTCAAGAGGTTCTTTGTCACCAACCATCGGTGGGTCGCATATAGCCCGCTTGCATATTCTGAAATTGACCCGACGAACGTTTTGTAATCCAGTGGCCGTGCTGACTATTACATTATGTCGAAGAAACTCCGAGGACTTGCCTGTACTCGCTTTCACATTATCAACGCGAGAATGCCATTTCAAATCAGTAGTAAACTCCGAAATATTTATGAACAGACACCCGTGAAGATGTAGTATTATCCGAGATATACTGAAAAAAACATTTTTTTTCTTGCTAAAAGCCGTGAAAACACTCTTACCTAGATTAAAGCACATGTTCCATTTAAAGGGACACTAAAGGTTACCACGAAGTCAAGTTAAAGTGATAAAGCAATGCTCTAGAACGTCTAAGGCGTCAATATAATCGCGAACAGAGCTTTAGTAACCGAGAAATTGAGGTAAATGCACGACACGATTTGAGACCCCCCAGCGACATTCCGGTACTAGCCCGATGACGAAGGCACTCCTCATCATAATTTATATCCCTAGTACTCAACTACTTGTACTAAAAAGTTAATTTCATTAGATTATAAGACGGAAGAAAATGCTACTTGTCAACTTCTATTCGACTCTAAGAAAAAATAACACTTTGACGTTACCCCTGAGTAGTATGGGTGGTCAAAAGGTTTCGCTTTCGCTCGACTCTACGCGCTCGACTCTGCGCCGCGCGTGCTTTGGAGTTTCAGTTGTTTCGTTATCGCGTCGTGCTGCGCTGGTTCTGCTGGCTCGCGAAACTTGCTCGCGACGGCAGACGGTCTTCGTGGCCCGAGGTCGCATCGCTGGAGTCCTCGTTGCCTTCGCGCTCCGGAGAGCCGGTGTCGAGGCCGCCGTCGCGGTAGTACGCAACGACGCCGGCAGCGCGAGCCCTCACTCAGCAGCAGGTCATGTTCACCAGCGCTTAAATCGCTGAACTCGAGCCCAACATCGCGAACCAATGTGTCGTTGTGAAGGTCGCCCTTTGCAACGAGCGTCGAAGTTAGCGTCATAAAATAAAGAACCAGCTTATCGTCGCGCGCTTCCCTTCCGCTAGCCACCATAGTTCCGTTTTCGCGCTGCTGTCGGCTCCGTCTTGGCTCTGTTTCTGGCCGCGCATTCGCGTTTTGCGCAGAAAAGCCGTAGAGCCGTCTGCGGCCGCCGTTTTACTCACCGACGGCGCAACGTCACTGTGAGACCATGACGTCACCACTCCTCGATCGGAAGGCGGGCGATTTGAACGGCGCTAGAGGTACGCGGACGCTTCAGAACGTATTTTCTCTTAAAAGAAGTCCCTTCTTCGCACGAAGCAAGCGTTTCGAGGTTTCTGGGATGGTATTTCAACAGTCCACGTTGACTTAATATTAACCTTTAGTGTCCCTTTAAGACAATTGTGATTAATGTGAGTGACATCACTATAAAACGCGTCAGTTGTCTTCACAACTATATATAATAGGCATGCATAAAACGCAATCATCAGCGTACACTCTCGAACGCGACAGGACTTCTTAACTAATATTATTGATAAATAAAGACATTTTTTTAATCGAAGGCAATGTTCCCAAAACAAATATGATGGCCAGATTGCGCCGTAAATTTAGTTGACACTGGCTTGCGCTTGTAAAGATGTTTTTATGGTTTGCGCACCGTTAGCTGCAAATCACTAAGACTCACAGTCGCGTATTCGACATGAGTGCACTCGTTAGAGAGCGTGCCAACCAACGGGTGGTTTACATAGTATGTTACGTAAGAATGTTCAAAGCTGCGCGTTTCGTCGAGAGCCACAACGTATATAAACTTGCGACAAACAATATTATGTTTTTTTCTGTAAGCTGCTACAAAATTTCAAAACGTGGACGTTTTAAGCTCGGATCGCTGCATAAAGAAATTTATTCGCGAGTCTATACGCAGAGAATAAATTGTGGTGTCATCGAAATAAAAAAGCTTTACTGACCAAAACACATGACAACTTGTGGCTCCCAAATTATTGGCAAAAAATAAGAAAAATAATATGATGCGCGAATGGCGCGTCCGCTTTGCTACCCTGCACTGGGGGAAGGGTATAGTGATAAAGAGAGAAAGAAAGAGAGAGAGAGAGAGATGACATAGAGAGAGCACAGTTGCGCGCAGTTTTAAAGGTTCGCACCGAGTCTACACGCGGTAGTGCAACTACGCTTTGGTGGCTTTCTGTGTCATCGACGCATACGGCCATGGTCCAAGGATCTTAATTTCCGAAAATGGTCTAGAGTCCAGCCGGTTCAACGCTGTCCGGAGAGCTTCACCCTCGACGACGCAGTGGGGTCAGAGACGTAGGATGTGTTCAATCGTTTCTACAGTTCCACAAGAGCCGCGCATGGGCGTATCGCCCATTCCAATGCGGAACGAGTAGGCCTTCGCAAATGCCACTCCGAGCGAGAGGCGGCCCAATACTGTCTACTTAGAGCGGGAAGCTTTTGATGACACTTGTAGCGTTAGGGATGGTATATTAGAGGTTCAATTGCGCAACATTTCGACGACACACGCAGAAGAGAGACACACACCACAGAACGCTACACTCTTAGGCAAAGTTACACCCTTTGGCTTGCCCCTTCTGCCACACAACGATAATCGTTATCTGCCTTGATGCGTTTCCTTTCTTTAACGCTGCGAGCCCGGAACTTTCCAGTCACGAACCGCACGCGCGTTATCAGAAGGGACACTCCAAAGGGTGTAAACTGTTCTATGCTGATAACGCGCGTGCCGTTCGTTACTGGAAAGTACCGGGCTCGCAGCGTTAAAGAAAGGAAACGCATCAAGGCAGATAACGATTATTGTTGTGTGGCAGAAGGGGCAAGCCAAAGGGTGTAACTTTGCCTAAGAGTGTACTTGCAACTATCGTTTCATTCCCTTGTCAATGGAATAAATACAGGAAGCTTCCTGTATTCACTCTTCCTGTATTATTCTTCCTGGATTTATTCCATTGACAAGGGAATAAAACGATAGTTGCTAGTAGCGCTCTGTGGTGTGTGTCTCTCTTCTGTGTGTGTTCGTCCAAATGTTGCGTAATCGAACCCCTAATATGCTATACCAACGCGCCCAGTCTTCAACCTTGGTTAGGGATGGATCAAGTCCATAAAGATGGCACTTCGGGAGCTTAGGAGGAGACCAGTAGTTGTGTGTCATAGCTTTAGCCACGATATGAAGTTTTCTTGCAGCGTCAGTTCTGGATAAGGCTATTGGAACAGGTCGGGCTTCCAGATGGACAAACCGGGCGGTTTCGTCGGCGAGGTCATTACCAGCAATGCAGGTATGTCCAGGCAGCCACTGGAATATAATTTCATGCCCTTTAGCGATAGCTTGATGGTGGTCTCCTCTTATATGTCAGTTGCTCATTACTCATGTGATATAGGGCAGAATACAGACTCTAAAGTGCTACCTTAGGGTCGCAAGATATCGCCCATTTCTTAGGTATACGTATCTTGCAGGAGGTATTTGATGGCAGCATGGAGAGCTGCAGGCTCTGCTGCCGAATCAATGTAATCCTAATTTAAAACAGCGGCTGAAAGAGCGTACCACTGTGTCTTGGAAAACAGCTTCCAGCCCGGCCTTGTAGTACACGCACCGCGCGGCAGTTCTAGCACCATTTCGACATGGAGCAATGAGCTCGGAAGAATGGATATGCGGCGATTACATGTCTTCTGAACCACTGACCAAGATTTCGTGCCGTTCACGCAGTCATTCTCGGCGACAAACGCAGAAACAGCGGCTTGCTGCGCCACACATGCATCATGCGCTGTTGTAATAAGAGGCAGCGAGGGCTGCTGAGGCAAGCAATAGTCGCGTCACCACGTGATCAAACATGGCGGCGCCCACGGGAGCATCATAGAGAAAGAAATTTCAACAAGAGCGCACACTCCTATAGAGCCCAGCGGCCGAATTGACTGTAGCGCACCAAGCGGATGGTATTAATAGCTTCAAGCTTTCGGTTTTGGGCGCGCGCGTTTTGAACGCTAGTTGGTACACGCCTTGCCGGCTCCGCTAATCGGCGCGGCATTTAGTATATTTTTTTTTCGCTTCTACTGCTAAACCACGCGCGGCCTTGGCGCGGAATCGTTTTATTATTTTGTAAAAATTATTGCGAACGATCTTTACAGGCTCCACCGAATCGGTGTCACGTACAACTTCATAAAAAAACGCAAGACATCTTTTGAAATGATGAAATGTTTATTTTGCTCTATATAAATGCTCGTTCCCGGCTTCTTGTGCATTCATCCAAAGTTGTGGCAGCAGGTAAGCAGCAGTCGTTGCCGTACGAAGCTCCACCGGACGCCATCAGCTGAAAAAAAGAAAGTAAATTACAAGCATGTATCATTTTGGTATATTGACCTAACAGGAATACTGCGTGTAGAGGCGAAACGTGCATGCGTAAGCGGTGAACGAGCGGCATTACCGATAAATTCACTTTTACATGCGTTTCGTAGCAAACAGACTCCTCCCACACAATGCCATAAAATATGAAGTGAACATCCGATTTTCAAGCATCCCTCCCTTCCCGGGCATTATTTCCAGCACTTTAAGAGCACAAATACACGGGTGACTGCGTTTCCAAAACAACTTGGCCTCAGTCGAAGCGATGGTACACCAAGTACACAGAGGTGGCCACAACACAGGCTCTCAGCCAGACCATGCTACACGCTCGCAGAATGCCTTCTAGTCGCACTCAAGACAGATTCGTGGGTGCAAAGCCTGTTTTCAGTCGCTCAGAATACAGAAATGTCAAGTTCTTGCGCTCCTCAATGTTATATTTTACGCGTCCTGGCGGCGCAAGCAACACACTCCCGTGTTATCACTCTCGGCAATCGTTCGTCGCGTTTTCGACAAGCCTGAGTACAGAAATAAGGTATATGTTGTTGCAGGGCCATAAAAAGCGTCAAAAACTTGTCCTGCTAAAATTCAGTACACGCAAAACTAACTCATCACGGCCGGCTTGCTTTTTTGCAAACAGATTCACAACCCCAGGCGCGGCGAGCATGCCTCAGAAGTATCCCAAAAAGTTACGAAATGAATTACAATAATTTTTGGGGTCAGGGAATGCGTCACGAACTTCTCCCAGTAAGATTCAGTACACGCGAAACTAACTGCGGCACACAGCCGAGCTGCTTTTCGCTAACTGCGCCACTACGCCGAGCGCGGCCACTGTGCGTGAAAAGTACCCCAAAAAGTAGCGAAATTAGTTACAATAATGTCTGGGGTCAGAGAAAGCGCCAGAACTTGTCCCGGTAAGATTCAGTTCACGCGAAACTGCGTAACACGGCCGAGGTGCTTTTCGTCACAAAGCCAGGTGCGGCGAGCGTGGCCAAACTCTACCTAATACACTAATAAGTTATAATAATGCTTGCGCTCATAGAAAGCCTCGCGAACATCTCCCAGTAGGAGTAATTAACTCAAGTTAACTAGGCCTGGACGGCGGAGCTGTTTTTCGACTACTGCGTTACTATATAGGTTCAGTTTGTGCAGTAAGCCTAAATGTGCTTGAAGTGCGTCGCAGACTGGGCCTCTTCGATTTTCGCAGTTCTGGCAGCCCGCTGGGAGCCAGACGGCAGCCAGCTAGTTCCGGTTCTGACAGGAAGTCACGTGGGCTGGGATCCCAAGACAACCCGAACCTGCCCGAAGTTTGCAAAATCGAACGCCGGTACAGCTGGCCAAATGTAAACATGCTACCAGCATGGCAGCGCCCGTCGAGGCCGACGCGCGCTCGGCGTAGTCGGCCCATTTATGCGTTGCCAGCTTGAAAATATATAGTTGCATTCAGGAATACGATCACTTCCGCGCGATTTAGCGCGACTCGTCGCAGGACGCGTACTGGGCCAACCTCGCCTTGCGCAGCGCAACAGATGGCCTCCGACGCGGCGGATGACAAGACGCGAAATCGTGATTGTATACTCGAAAGCGATAGCTGGAAGATCCCTGTTCGCAGCGATCACGTCGCCCACCGGCGACATAGATGAGTTGGCGCTGTATCATCACAAGACATGAAAAAGCAGGTTATCGGACACGTCTCATAAGCATAAAATTTCGCGCCGACCTCCTTGGGCTTCGATTTCAGAAAGTTTGTTCTGGCTGATGGTGCTTCTCATTTAAGGAGCTGGGGACGCGGCCGGCGCGTGAAAATGCACGTCGCCTGTGACCAGCGAAACGTTTCACACGGAAAACAACATTGGTCGCAATCATGAGAGCAATAGGCCAATGTACGTGTGTCTAAATGTACGGAGTGCAATCAATGTATTGTTAGATCAACGGCCTGCAGTTCGAACACATATCGGTTTCGAGCTGCCACCTAAGCGTACGACGGAGAGACGGAGCGAACACGGGCTAACTGCAAAGCCTTCGCTAACTGCAGAGAAAGGAGAGATATACATACGCGAAATATGTGAAAAGGAACGCCACCAGAGAAAGACGAAACCAAGATGTACCGCAATGTGTGAATGAGCTTCTACAACTTGCGTGGAACACGATGCAGATAACATACACGCATGAGAGCGCGGCGCGCTGTTCACCGCCGCGAAGAAGCAATCAGGGGACACACACACACACACAAAAGCTTCAAACAGTTCACCACGGCTCGTATCACACCGCTTCGCGACGCGGAACGGAGCGTTAGCACCTAAAAAGATAACGCTAGAAGTAAGGAAATCCGAAGATGACCGTAGACAGTTGGCTGAGCGAGGTAAATTTAAGTCCTCAAGGGCCCGCGTTGCAATCCGTGAAGTCCCCGTAAAGATGGCGGCGAGCGCCCATCGCCTCTTTTAGTCGTCTGCTAGCCAGAGAACTTCCAGAGAGCAGCCAGACCAAAATCGTCCTGGCAGGTTCTGGCAGCCCGCGGGTAGCCAGAACCGTCCAGAGCGAGCAAAACGAACGCCCGGCGGAAGTGCGTAGCGCGGTGGGCGGAGCAACCCGAGAAAAACGAAGACGCTCTGGCTGGCTCTGGCAGCCCGCGGGTAGCCAGAAGTGGAAAATCGAAGAAGCCCACTGTCAAACAATATTCCCCACCTTGCGGTAGTCTAGTAGTGCAGCGATGCCGTGTCGAAATGCGGACGGAACACAAGAGAACGCCGGGAGCCCAATGAACGGGCTACACCGAAAACAGACGGGTCGCCGAGCACGCGAGCTTCACATGCGCAGCCGGCCTCGCTCGCTCCTGGCGCATGACGTTTGCACGCGCGTCTGGCGTGCCGCTAGCTTGTTGCTAGGCAACGCAAGAAAAATAACTCGCAAAGTGTAAGTTCATTTACACTCAAAACTTTTTTACTTTTAGTGGGAAAGAATATAAAAAAAATAAAACGTTGTAAGTTCATTTTACATTCTTTTTTTTTTCTGATGCTCGCATCAACTACGGATGGAGTTGACACTAGGCGTGACGTGTTTCCTGTTGCCAGTTTTTGCCGAGTGTCCCCTCTTATTGAATTTCTTTCTCTATGGGAGCATGGTGAAAAGGGTCTACAGGCGGGAAGACCTGAGCGCGAGAGAAGCAGTCGAAAAATGCCAGTATGCACGTGCTCCCTGCTGTCTTCGCTTCGCTAGGGCCGTTTCTCTCACAGCTCTTTCCTCTTTCATATCTGGGCCATTTTCACTCTACTGGGTTTCATCTCGCCACATCTGGCATAGTGGCGGTAGCAAACAATCACGGGACACCCATTTCTCAAATGCAGAATGATTGCAATAAAGCCAAAATTCTTAAGGGTCCATATTCGTCTATTCTTATACAAGCACCAATTTCCAGTCATAGCCAACGCTGAGTGCCGAATGCACGCGTGCCGGAATTATGCGCTCCGTCACCTCACGTTCATACCCCACACGTCCCTCTTCATTCGTATAACGAACAGGCCTCAGCTAGAGTTAAATATGGTACACGTTTTTTTTTCGCTTTCATCACCGCGTACGCACCACCTCGAGTTCCAATTGATACGCACGGTATTCAAGACACCACTCGCGGTGAGCAGACACCGTATGGGGCAGCGCTATATAGTACGACGGTTAAGGAGACGGCGCCTGTATGACTTCGTTTTTCACTTTGCTTGACATCGGCTTGACTACACTTGGCTTGTCTTTGCTTAAAGGGCCCCTGAAACGGTTCGGACACATTTTGTAGTCGCGTAGGGTACAGCTTAAGTAGAACATTCGCACCACAATTTAAGTGAAGCGTTACGTATTAATGGAGCTACAAGCGATTACAAGTTACCCTCCTCCGTAGCCATGCTTTTCCTCCTCAACTCGTACGCCGAGCGATCGGGGCTAAGCTCCGCCTTCACTGGTTCTCCGTCAAGACGCGACGTCACATCGTCCACTTCCGGTTGTTTTGGAGCCCGCTCCCGCCCGGGCGAAACCTCTCCGCTAGCCGCTTGGCCGTCGACCCCAAGCGAGAGCTATCGAAGCAGCATGCGTTGCGAGCATTCTGTCGTAGCGCCGAACGTGTCTGGTATTCCGGTAATCACACACTAGCTGAACGTTTAGACGGAACGGTGGAGGCATAAACTCAAGCTGATGAAGGAACTTTAGCGTAGACGTACGTGAGCTGCCTGATCGGTCTCCACGGTCGAGCCACCCGTTGGCGCAGAGCTCAATCAGCCAAAGAAAGTGCTAATATTGCTCTAACCAAATGTAAACTATCCTAAACATTTACAAAAACAACGTGTTAACGATTACACTCCTGCGAAAAATTTACACCAGCACCAAAGAAGAATACATTTTGTTACTGCTACTGTGCGTGGTTGCGCTCTATGCCACCAGGTGGCTGCACCGTGCAGACCATTCACATTTGCGCTTCTGTTCATCCCCTGAAACGACACGCAAGGGGGACACGGCCAAGCCCTGTCCCCTTGCTCTTGCGTTTACCCTAATACTGGACTCGCTGAACGCTATTGCGTTAGTAGTATTCCGGCGTAAAGTGACGGCCACAATCGCGCAAATTCTGGCGCCCATCGGATAGCGGCAGTCTGATGCAGTGCAGCCCGATGTGCTGCAGCCAGTCCGCTCGTCTACTGGCTTGCAGAGGGACACGATGTCGCAGCTTGACAGATTGCCAGTCGCTACGTTTGCAGTCCACAACGCAACAAAGTCGAATCATAGCGCTCGCGAAAAGACAGACCGACACTGACGGCGGAGCTCTCGTCAAAGACGGAACACGTTGTAACACAAGCAGACGACACTTGCTGTGTGCCGGAAGTGCTTAAGTGTACTTGAAGATTGTTCTTCTGGAATCTCTTTATGTTACTTTCTTTTGATAAAAACAAATTAACTAACATTCCAACTATTACGAACATAATTTGTTTACCATAAAGCCGGAAAAATTATCGATCACGCACCCTGGTCAGCCAATCGTATAGCTCGCCCCATTGACGTCATATGGGTGATTTCCGTCATATGGGTAGGGGCGGCTTCAAATTCCGCCGAGCAGTGTGCTGCGATCGGCAGCGATGTGCATTTTTAATACCTTATAATAAATTACACGCTTTACGCAGAGCAAGTAGATGTGTCAATTAATGATCAGAAGGGCCTACTCTAACGACTCAGTACGTTTGTAGAAAATCGTCAAAATCGTTTCAGGGTCCCTTTAAGGAGTACTGACACAAAATTTTGAAGTCGAGTTAACGCTTGAGATCGATTTATGTGGGCACACACACACATCGTCTGCAAAATATGAACGGCGGCTACAGCTCAGAACATATTTAAAATCAATTTCAAAGTACGTGCGCGCAGCCAACCGCGAAACGCAGCACCTCGCGACATCGACATCAAGAAAGGAATGTAAACAACCGAGAAAACGCTACGTCACGGGTTTGCGATGCCATCGGGGCGGGCCCTGCGAGCAAGGTTCTCGCCACTCCGGTCGTTGCGGTGTCTTTTTTTTTCTCCCTGGTCGTGACGCTGACCTCTTCGTCTCTGCGAAGCGGCTCGCCTGGCTAACGTGTTTTCTCATCGCTACCAACGGTGACGGGAAAACTATTTGTATTGTCACTCATGCGCGAAATAAATGTGTAGACGTTGATTGTGTTGACGAATATAGATGCTTATTACCAGCTGCAGGGGCCGTCGGCCTCGGATCCGACGGCCAACGAGCTAGGCTTATGCCGTTTCCCAGCGATCGCCAGCTCGCCTGGCTTACTTGTTGGCTATACCGTCGGCGTCGATAAGCGGCAGAAGTGGTCCAAGTTCGTGCGCGCCACTGGACGCTTAGACTTGACCCCGTTGAAGAGCAGCCACATTTGCTCGTTTGATTTCGAGCGTGCCTGGTATAAACAAAACCGGCCGAGCTTAGAGCCAAGACTACCTACCCCCAAGCCTGATGCTGTGCCGACTTTTACCTCGCCTTGTGTTCTGCTCCGGAATATGCTTCATTCCCAAAGCCCCGCGACGAATGGCTCGCACTACTTGTGCCAGTGTGTACGCATGTTGATAGCTGTCACCAGCCGCACTTTCCGAGTCGCTGCTTTGTAGTGGATCCAGTCAAATGTGGTTGGCCACGCCCAATTCGGCGGCGACTGCAGCAAGCAGGAAATAGTCGCTGGTGGACGACGAAATCGAGGACGACGATGATGGCGAGGACATATCGCGAAGCACGTGCAGGCGTAGCAGACGAACTAGCAACACGAAGCTCGCGCGCCGGCAAACGTGGCACGTCACAGTTTTGTGCGATCACGTGTCCAGCTGTGTTTACATTCCTTCTTTGGCCCATCTCGTTGCTCTCTCAAACCGAAACCTGGACTGGTCGCTACAAACAACACTCCAAATAATTACCTGTCGCGCTCTGAAGCCAATGATGTTTCGTGCCGTGATTACTGGGTCACTAGCTACTTATTGCAGCAGAAAAAACAAGATCGAAAATTTTTATGTCAGTAATCCTTTGACATCATTAAGCCAAGCTTTCAAAGAGGGACAGTAGAGAGTTTTAGAATAGGGGCCCCAAACGTTTTGGGGCCCCAAAGAAATAGCGTCGAAGCCACTGCGCATGCGCGAGACGCAAACTGCGTTTGGGTTTTGCGTTGGGAACGCTATTTCACCGATTTAGCGGGAGCTCAAATAGCGTTCCCAAAAGCTTTGCGTCAACAAACATGGCGGCACCCATCGAAGCGACGGCTCTAACCTAGCACCAAACTGGGTTCGATTCGCGGTAATGCGTGAAGTTCGCAAGCTAGGAGAAGTGACTGCAGTTATCGCTTTCTCTCAACTAGCGTGTGTTATGAAGATTGATTCATTAGACGCCGCTGATTCCGAATTCGAGTGTGGATTTTATGGCTCGTAGGCCTAACACGGCTAAGCGTGGCTGGTGAAGGCACGTAAAGTTGGTTTTGTTGCTCCAAACTAAGCACAACTAATTGTTTGCTGCTTGAAGAATAACCTCTAACTTGTAATTAAACGCGAATACACGCAAGTCAAAATTACTATTCATATCATAAGATGGTATATTTTATTTAATTATTTTTAATCGTTTTTCTTAGACGCCGTAGTGGCGCTGTCAGCGCAAGACGCTATCTGCAAACGCAACGCCCTATTCTAAAACTCTTCACTCCTGCGTGCCCCAACGCTAACACCCGCAAAGCTCTTTGGGGCCCCTAAATATTGGGGCCCCTATTCTAAAACTCCCTAGTATCTCTTGACGTGCACGTTGCCGTCTCCATGTCTCCTGCCTGATACGACTTGGTTTGTTGAAATTGAATCACATGGAAGCGACTATCTGCCTACTTAATTAGCAATTAGTGATTTGGCAGGTGTCCCGGAAAGACGAAGGCGGAAATTCAGGATTGTTGGTCTGTCGTACTTGGATCTTAAAGAGCGTAAACAGACAGATTATAAATAGTGTAAGTGCACGCCGATTTTTAACTAGTGCGTAGTCGTGGGCAGAGCAAAAGAACAACTGACATGTGAATTAATAAAGCTGTTGATGTCAAAACCTCAGCTGATAGGTGTGAGAGCACCGCTTCACTCCGGCGGAGGCTGTGCGGCCGTGTATGACGTGGCCGCGCGGGCCCTATCTTGAAAGCGATCTGCGATGGAGACAGAGTTCGCCGAGTGCTGATATCTTCGTGTGCGCTGTGTTCTCGCCGCTTTCGCGTTGAAGCGAGCGGCAGCACGAAGGTCAATCCGCTCGCTGCTGCTTCCGCGCTTTCTTACTCCAGCGTTTTGTCAGCGAGCGTACGCGGGGATCTAGTGAGATGTGTTCATTGTTGCTTGTGTGCGCGAGACACCATGCTTCTTAATTTAGTTAGTAAACGAATGTTTACAAGTTCATTGGGCCGTTAAAACGACTATCCTTATTTCGTATACCTGTCTACTAATTTGCTATCACAATCAATGTTTCACCTTTTAGGCAAAACTGCGACTTTTTTTTGTCTACGTGCGATGCGCACGAAAGAAACAAAAAAAAAAAAATCACCGCCACTTTCAGTCCGTGAAGATGGTCGAACAGCGAAGCTGCGTTAGTTACACCCAGTGTTACACCATGCAAGTCAAACTTCGCAAGCAGCCTATATTGTAAATCTTTTGTTTCACCATTTTTTCACCTCATTTTCGCTTTTGCGTGCTTCGCGTGGTGAGCACGCTTTAGGAGTGCTTTTTTTGCGGTTCTCCCAGTATATATATATATATATATATATATATTTTTGCGCGTGTTGTTTCTGGCTGTATCTGTGTTTGACGAGCCCGTTAACGAGCCAACTCTCGCTGACGCTCGCGGTAGGCAGCTTTTTCCTCAGGAGTACGCATTACTCATTGTGTTCCCATAGCTGTAGCTAGGATGGAATGGGCGGAACCACTAATCTAAAGCTCCGTACATTGGGCGCAAGACCCACCACTGGAGATGCGGGCGCTGCAATCGTTTTCACGATTGGTGAGGATTGGTTTGACAATTTACGTGGCTGCCGGCACTTCTTGCTGGCGCAAGTGCCGGCGGTAGCCACGCGCTTCTAGTATCGCGTTTCAATCGCTGGGCTCTGTTCTTTGGCAGCAAACTGCCAGCATAACATTTGTTTCTTTCGCGGCAGGCTGGAATCAGTCGTCGACAAATTCGATGCCGATCTGGCTCGATCGCCGAAAATGCACCATGTGACAACCGTGTGAGATTTGCTTATAAGATAGCAATCTCTCAGGGGGAACAGACACTACTAGAGCACCGTCCCCACCGATCATCGGCTCCGAAGGCAGTGAAGGCACTTTTGTGCTTTCTGAGAACGTCTGGTTTGCACGAGCGGCTTTGACTCAATGGTTAAAACACGTTGGCGGGCTAGTTGGTTAGAATCGATGACAGAGTGTATAAGCACGACTGAACGATGCCGTAGAAAGAAACAGATACACGGAGACAGCGCTTGACTCAATATGACTGTCTCTGCACGTCTCTATATCCTCTCTCTCTCTCTCTATCTCTCTCCCTTTTCTCTCTTCACGTTCTCCCTACCCCCAGCGTAGGGTAGCCACCAGACTCTTGACTTGTTAACACCCCTGCCTTCCTTATATCCCCCCTCTCTCTCTCACAGGGGCAAAGGGGTCCCTCCAACTCTTTCCCCCTGTTGAGCCCTTCTTTTGCTCTCCCGCTAGGTCACTCGGCCCCTTAGCGAAGTCCGACAACGACGGCACAGGGTCCGCAAAAACAGCTTCGCTGTAAAAAGGAAAAGGAGTAGTTGGAAATGCCCATATAGTCAAGGATGCCAGCACTTCACTTTTCTAACATCCAAGAAAGCAAGAAAAAATTTGAAAGACACTATATAAATGAAGTTCAGTAATGTGGAAAGTTGGGCTAGTTGGTGATTAACCATCATACTTACTGGTGAAGCAGCGCACTGACACGGACACAGTGAAGACACATAAGAATTACGAGTGCAGCGAGTGTCGTCTTTTCTTATGTGTCTTCACTGCGTCCGTGTCAGCGCGCTGCTTCACCAGCAAGGTATGATGACTATATAAATGCTATAATGCAATTCACGCGCGTGGACCGAGCTTCTTAGTGGAAGGCCCTCTCGATAAGGTCTAGTCTGAGTGCATAGCAGTGTTCACGTGCTTCGTTCGTACAGGACACAAGAATCGCGGGCGTACGCGTCTTTTTTTCTTCCTCTGTGCCCTGATTTCTTTCTGCCAGCTCATTGATGTTTGGCGAAGACATCTTCCCCTAGATCGGCCCGGTTGCTGCGCAAGTCGATTTCCGTTATGTGCGCTCCATCACAGGGCGCCAGCTGCGTTTAACGAGTGGCGCTTCCGGCGCCTTTCGATTGCTGCGACAGGTGTCGCTACGTGCCCCGGCGGCGTCTGCGGGCGGCTGCTCATCCGTCATCGAGTCTCCGCTATTAGGCGAGACACGCAGTGCGGCAAAGCCCTCTCTTTCTTTGAGACCCGCTCTGACGAAACAAACAAACAAACAAACAAACAAACAAACAAACAAACAAACAAACAAACAAACAGACAGACAGACAGACAAACGAAAACGCAGGAACATTGTAAGATAATACACTGTGCACTGCAACGAAAGTTATTCATCGCAGTATAAATGGCAGACAGACAGACTGCATTCACAAAGCTTTCCGCTCGTAAATGCTATTTGCCAAGGGCTGGCCGCCTTCGGAAATAATACTGCAATCCAAAACTGACATATTTAAACAGTTTTTTCCCCTCAACAATTGAACGTTGGAATGCATTGCACGGAAATGTTCGTTCATGGCCGCTGACCGACTTTTTGTCTGCAATTGACACATGATGTTATCGCCACTCCTGCTACAGACCAAGATGGGCTGCAGTGTGCATGTATAAATAAATAAATAAATAAATAAATAAATAAATAAATAAATAAATAAATAAATAAATCCAACATCGCGATCGGCTGCCACGTTCTCTAGCGAATAATTGTAGCGTAAGATTATTCGTTAATACGTGGGACCTTGGCAAGTATTCACAAAGCTTTTTTGTTCCTTGAAACGACCTCACGAAGAAGAAGATCTAAACAGAAAAGGGAGCAGAAAGGGGGGGGGGGGATAAAGAAGTGACTAATGGCGATGTGCATCATATTGGTGGTGGTGGTGATGTTGAATGTTGAAGCAGGCGGGGTTAGCCTGGCATACATAGCCGGCAAGGAAATAAACTTATAAGATGCATTGTTATTCACATAGTTCAAGGTTTAGAAAATGTGCATATGAGAACATTTCGTAAGTCTCAAATGTTCCTGCTCATACACTAATATTTACGTCCATAGCGTAATCGAACTGCATAGGTGAGCACTCAAGAAAGCTGTATGGTTGTGTGCCCATCAAAAAAGCAAAACGTCTGACAAACTTTCGCTAATCTGCATCTTATCACCAACCAGAGGCAATTAGTTTTCACGAGTCCCCCCCCCCCCCCCACCAAAAAAAAAAAAAGAAAAAAGGAATCGCATGCACGGTGGCATCCTTCACGTGCATCATACTTGTTCTGTGTTATTGTGTACAGTACCACAACGTTCATAAGTAATCTTTTGTTTGTATTCAAAGCTCTCTCCGCGAATCTTCTTGCTCATGTTTAACCTGGTACCCTTCGCATATGGGCCAAGCCCTTCTTCGTCAGTATGAACTTCATTTTATTATAAATTGTTTTGATGGGAGAGCAGTGGGAACGGGCTGCAGTCGCAAGTGCGCGTAAAGGAGGCGCAGGAAATGAGGTCGCATGACCCATTAAACGTCACGAGTGCCGTCAGGTGTCATCGGCCGGCCACGTATTTCGTTTAATTTGTCTCGTCGTAAAATTTGGTTGACATGTCTTCCAATGCAGCAGCGCTCCAAGCTACCCGGTGACGCGTGAAGTGCAACGTTCGCCTGAATAATTTAAAGACGCGGTAAAACAGGTAGTTGGTTAACAACGCACCCTGCTAGGATAGTCGCCTTATACTTAGACATTACATATTGCCCAAGGCTAGACAACACGACAGCGAAGTAGACGGGATAAACGTTTGGTACTGTGACAACGCAGACATGGACTTAGTTGCAGAGAATATATAATTGAAGAAATATACCATGCAGTGACATAAATACGCGCATACCGAGAGATATACTGAATTCACAGAAGAGTGGCTCATGACGCGCGTATACGTCGTTTGTGTCTCACTTCGTCCTCGCCTGCTTAGCGCCGCTACCTTTGTTTTTAAGTTATGAACCAACGAGCTCAGCAACAAGTTTTGCTAAATTGTGGTTCATGTTGTATGCTCAAATCGACACACGTCGTAAAAAATGGTAGTTGTAAAGAATCGGACTGAATTCAAAAAAGCTTTTCGTTCGTAAGTCCTCTTTACCATTGGCTTGTCGCAGTTGTCCTGAATTCTTAACGTTCGGATGACAAGTCCATTCTTGCGGTGACTTGGTTGTACATACGCTTCCTTGTCACACATAGCTGCCAGCATTTTATGTCCTTCCACTTCCTCTCTCTCTTTCATTTCCTATCGTGTGTTCACACGTATACCCCGATATGGATGGCGTTGATGCGTCGCTGATATTTAAAGACGATTATGAGTGTGAGCAGACTTACGTAAGAAAAAAGTCGGCGGGTGTTAGCACGACGGGAGGAAATTCAATGGGCACAAATGGAAAAGTCTGAGCCCGTAAGCTCTTGCGCTAAAATTGTAAGAGAAAATTCCATCCAATCCCGATTGCTGGACACATCATCAGCGAAGGTGAGCGACCACTGACAATAAACACTTACGCCCGCTGTTGTGGTGTATACGCGCAGTGCGCGCCGATGGACGCGCCACTGGTGGCGGCTTTGCGAAGTGCGCTGGGGAAACGAGGCAACCGAGCGCCTCGTTTTCTTGCGTCGTTTATCGGTGCCTCTCTGTTTGATTCACGTTTTCAGAGCGAAATGAGCAACACCTTTCGCATGTGTGGGGTGGCCGAAGCTTCGAGGCATGTCGAAGAAGAATTGTTGCACGGTGGGGCGCTCAAATACCGGCAAAGACGAGCTGGCCCCACGGTTCTAACGATTCCCCGCAAAACGTCATCAGCGGGAGCAATGTTAGCAACAGATTTTGTTCTCATGCTATCTTTTGCCGTGTCGGTGTTTTTTGCACTCGATCATGTTTACAGGAGTAAACGACGTAGTTGATCACCGCCTGCCCATGTTTTGTTGGGTTCGTCCGCAGTGCAGCGTGCGGTTTAAAGGCGTTTCGCTGAAGTTCTGTATGCCGCTTCTTTACCGAGTTGCTCTAGCTAGGCAGCACGATTGCACGAGTGCATCGTGTTGTATGTTGAAGCTACTGAAGCTTGCAACAACTGAAATTATCGGTTTTATCTGGGCCGGTAAATCGTCGCAACTGTTGTCACGCACTTCATGTTTTTGCATTTATTTCATGCTTAGCTTGGCACATGTTGAACTGTTGCTAGTTGCTTCATGCAAAACTGCTCTTGATTTTTTTTGAAGTGTGAGAGTTTCACCTTGCCTCGTTTGTAAATCGCCGAAATCACGCTGTGTCTTATTGGAATGATAACAGGCAAGTGCTTCATTAATAAATTTTTTACTTTCGCCTGAGGACACCTTCGATATTGTGGTTTCTTGGGAAATGTGTAAAGAGGTAGTTCAGGGCGAGAATTGCTTACAGTTGCTGCATATGGTTCTATTTTCGCTGAAAACTTCGAGTCACGTTTGGGAACCTTCTGTACCTCGATGATGTCTGAGCAGGCTCACCACGCCACGTGATATGTTGGTTTCGCACCGTAGTCCCTTTTTGCAGGCGCAGTTTGCATTCAACTGAATTCTTTCTTGTCATTTGCGGCGTACGAGTGCAATACTTACGCCACCGAGGACTAAACCTAGCCTTGCCGCCAGCGCCCATCCAGTTTGGCTGGCGCTGCTCTGCCTTAAATATATCATGTGGCATCTCTCTTCCGCAACGCTGGAGAAAAAACTACGGCAGTTCGTCGGCGTATGCAGCGGAATTGCATCGACGGTACAGTGCTAACTCGCGCTTTTATTCACCCGTGCGTTAATTTGGTGACTTCGCTGACTAGTGTACGCATTTCCATCAATAAATTCGTAATTACTCTTCTTGAGGCGACTTTGACGGCGCTCATTCGGCGATGTCACATGCATTAATCAGCAGAAAAATCACTACGCCATGTGCAGACATCGCACCGTGCGAATTCGTTTGAGATACAAGTCTGCGCTAACGACGTGTGCCTATTATTGAGGTACAGAAGCAGTACTGTGGCAGGAGTAGAATGAAGAAAACGACGGAGACATCGTATTATTCAACAAAACCAAGCGGATATAGTTAACATGAGCTCTACTTCTTGTAACTGGGGTTCATTGCGTTTGCCTGCGGGATGCACCTGGCACGTATGTGGACCGGGTTGTCCCAAACACCGGTAACATCGTGTTCATACCCGCTTCCACAGAGGTAAGCGTCTTCCCTACAGCTGTCACCGCAGAAGAAGCAATCTGGCACCCGAACAAAGGAGAAATCGCAGCCGCGGACTTCAGCGATCCTTGCTGCAAAGGGTTGTCATCTTCTACTGCTCCTGAGCGTACTTTCGGAAGCGCCCGCTAGGTGGCTCTCAGTGGTCTATAGGGGCCACTGCCTCGTTTCCATTGCCCTCGTTTATATGGATAAACGAAGGCAATGGATATATGGAAACACAGGAAAAAACCATAACAGTAAAGGGGAAGAGAAATGCAGCCATAATGAAGCACATAGCGCTATGGGGATACAATAGGTACGAGGTCCTCCGAGGTATGTGGAAAGGTGTAATGGTTCCAGGACTTACGTTTGGAAATGCGGTTGTTTGCTATAAATCAGGGGTACAATCAGGACTCGATGGCAACCAAAGGTCAGTGGGTCGCCTCGCATTGGGCGCTCACGGGAAGACTACAAATGAAGCTGTGCAGGGTGATATGGGCTGGACTAGTTTTGAAGTGAGGGAAGCTCGCAGTAAAATTGAGTATGAAGAACGGCTGAGGAATATGGAAGAAAGTAAATGGGCTGGGAGAGTGTTCAGGTATCTGTACAGGAAAAACATTGATTCACAGTGGAGGAAAAGAACTAGGAAGCTTACCAGCAAGTATGCGGCCTGTAGGGTGGACAACACAGCAACAAAGAAGGTCAAGCGGAAAGTCAGAGAGGCTGAATTATTCTCATGGGTGGCGGCAATGGAAAAGAAACCTGCCATGAGTAACTACTTAAGAGGAAAAAACGAAATCAGGAAAGAAACCATTTATGATAACTCAAAGGGAAGCTCATTACTTTTCGAAGCGAGATCGGTATGCCTTAGAACACGCACCTATAAAGCGAGATATAAGAAGAAATAAGAAGCATGTGCTTGCTGCGGTAAAGCTAGGGAAACTACTGAGCATGTTTTATTAGAATGTAAAGACGTCTACCCAGCGGTCGATTTAAGCACCACTGGCCTCCTTGAAGCCCTTGGGTTCAGAGGGAGCAATGGTAAAGCGACCATGTCCACAATAGACATTAGTAAGAGGCGACT